>NC_136264.1:216886072-216998572 GCF_964187855.1 Myxine glutinosa | reverse complement strand
ATTGAGTGATGTTTCGCCTCAGTACAGTCATAGTCATAAATGGGATCATTTCAACATGTTCAGTTCATGTACATGGAAAGTCATTATATCAGACCTAATAGTTCATTTAAAATAAACCTCATGAAGCTCACAATTACTTACCTGTTGTCGTTTTATATATTTGCAGGTCTTGAGAGAAGATGAGTGAAGTTACGACTCAGCCCACACAGTGGCAGCACTGCATAATTTGTCAAACCGCTTCAGCAAAATATGGAACGCTTGTCCAGCAGCCCAAACCGGACTCGTTTGAACACTTGCTACAAACCCTTAATGATAGAGCAGCCTACCATGATGGAAAATATGTTAAAATTCACAGTCGCTTAAAGGATGAAACAAGTGAAAGTCTGCAATTCAATAATGCAGTTTGGCATCGTATCTGTTATTCAAATGCAACCAACAAAGAGAAGGTACAACGTGCCAAAGACCGCCATCAATATCACATTTCAGCCGGCTCCTACACAGAGAAAAAACGTGGACAAAAGCGAAAAAGCACAGAACTGGACGAACCATCAACTTCCACCACCAGTCCGTTTACACGTTCTGCAACAGCTCCATTCATTAAGGAACATTGCTTTTTCTGCCAGGAAGATAACCAGCAAAAATTGTACACATTGAGAACAGAAAACGGTGGGAAAGCATTACACGATGCTGTGGAGCTGTCTGGAAATCTCACCCTGCAAACTAGGTTAAACACATCCATCTCACCCACTGATGCACATGCAATCGATGTTCAATACCACAAGTCATGTTGGACAACAAATGTATTCCATGTGTTACGTACCAAGGATAACAAGGGAACAACAGAGAGAGGTCATCCGTTTCAAACATCATGTTTGATTGAGTTGATTAGCCTTGTCGACTGTCAAACTCAGAATAAACAATACTTATCCATGGCACATATTGAAACAACATACATCAACTTGCTTGGTGGCACAGATGCATTGGCGCACCACTTCCCTGCATATAGTAGACACTGGCTCAAGGAGAGAATTCTTCTAGAACTACCACACGTAACGTCTGTTAGGCAAAAGGACAGGAGAAAACCTTCTGTTCTTTACTCCCCAGATGCATGCGAATCCGATATGGTTCAGTCTGCCATGATAGAAAGTGAAGTAGACGATCTGAATATTATCTATAAAGCAGCAAAGGCATTGCGCAGAATTATCAAGAACTTCCACCAACAGGAAAACTCATCCGATGCTATACAGGTCACTAGCAGCACAGATGATGTTCCAGCAGCACTCCACGCAATGATCAGATGGGTTATGGTGGGGCCAACAGAAACACTAGAAACTGAAAAACGAACCACTCACGTTAACAGAGAAGTACTCACTGTTAGTCAGATGCTATTGGGTGGATTCAAATCTGACAAGCAAGTGAACTATAGGCCCAAAACTGATTCTGCGACCTTCCGATCAACCAAATCACAAGAAACTCCACAGTCTCTAGGATTAGCCTTGGCAGTTCACCATGACACAAGAAACAAGAAACTCCTGGAAAGTCTCTGCTCTCAAGGTTACTGTGTCTCGTACAGTCGTGTTATGCACCTCGAAACAGCCCTAGCAAATGCCATTGTGGAAAACACCCTGAAGTTCCAAGGACTTTATGTTCCTCCATTTTTGAAGAAGGGAACTTTTGTGTTTTTTGCAGCTGATAACACAGACTTTGCTGAAGACAGCGTGGATGGCAAAGGGACAACCCATGGAACAATCATTGCTGTTTATCAAAAACGTGACACTCAAGGAGAAACATTGGCGCCACAACTGAGCATAGCTGACACTACCAGTTTGTCGGTGACCCCGTACCAGGTTCCTATGCTTCATTGTGACAAGCCGGTGCTGAAAACCATAAAGAGAACAGACACATTCCACATCAGCAAGGATGGTATATCACCAGCGTATCACCTTACACATCTAGGATGGTTCGTTGCTTCTATGATCACCAGAATGCAGAAATCAAACAGCACATATATACCTGGTTGGGCAGGATACCACTCATTGCTGTCGGGTAGTCACAGTTTGACACAAGTCGGAGTCTTACCCCTTCTACCTGAAGTAGCACACGAGTGGTCGACTCTTCTGACCGTCATCTCTCAGACAACTCAGCTAAAGAACTTAGTTGTTGGTACAAGCCACCCTACAGTCATTTCCTGGGATATGGCCCTCTATGAAAAGGTGATAAGGCTGCTGGATGCAAGGCCAGACCTGAAAGGTACCGTTGTACCTCGGCTTGGCGAGCTGCATGTGGTCATGGCTGCTTTGAGAGCCCTGGGTACTTCCATTGAGAACTCAGGTATTGATGACGCGTGGATAGAGGCCGACCTCTACGGACCTTCAACAACAAGGCAGATCCTGAGATGTTCGCATTACAAACGCACTCTCCGTGCTCATATTTATTCATATATAGCACTTTATGAAATGGCGCTGGACCTGTTCTTCAAAGATTATCCACAGTTGAAAGCCGTTTGCTCAGATATGTCAGAAGAAATAGACGAGGCATGTTCAGAAAAGGACAAGTTCACCAAAGCCACAAGTGTGAAAGAAGCCAACACAAAGCTGTTGAATGTCATCACTACAGCTGATGTTGTGAACATATTCAAGACTTGGGAAACAGAACAATCCAAAAAAGCCATGTTCAAGTCCTTGATGAATTACCTGCATCGAGTGGAGACAATTCTGTTCTTTGTGGAAGCTTCTCGGGACGCAGATCTCAAACTCCACCTCGAATCTGGTGAGGCACTCAGCAAGCTATTTTTCTCCATGGATCGTATCAAATACAAACGTCTTTGGCCGCGATACATAGCAGATATGTATGACCTGAGGAAGACGCATCCGGCCACATACAGGGAACTCGAGAATGGAAATATCTCAGTAACGAAATCTAGCATCCCCTTTGTATCAATCGGTGCAGACCACGCTTGTGAACAGGAAAACAGAGCAATGAAGGTTCATTCTGGACTTCCAGGCATCTCCAAGAATGCCAATGCAAGGCAGAGATTCTTTATGGCCTCTCCAGAATTGTCACGGCTGACCAGAGAATTCAAAGATCAGTTCGACACCAAAACAGACAAAGTGACAGAACACCACGAACTTAGTCCGAGGGCAGTGAATCTGAACAATACAGCGGTTGAAAAGTTCAAGGCTGCTATCATGAGTCATGGCAATCCATTTACCACAGAAGGAAATAGCATATACAACTTGATCACACATGCCTATGTCCCAGAGGAGCACACGTCACAAATCCTGAATATCGACAACATTGGTCAACACTTGTACGAAGAGTATGTTGACGAAAGAATCAACGGAACAGTCAGCTTATTTGCACCCGTGAAAAAAGAAAACAACACGATGTACTTGTCTGGTGTGAAGAAGACCAAGATCATGCTCAGGGACAAGTCAGTCGACTTGAAGGAAACAAAAGACTTGTATGGAAGGCTGATGATATTGACAAAATCAAGCCGTGATGTTGACCAGAAAGACGCAATAGGCAACTACGAATTCACCCTTACACCTCGCGCCTTGTTCGCACCAAACGGTGACCTGCTTCCTTGCCTTGACAAGTCAAAGTTAATCCATCTCCTTGTGAAACATGGAGACTTAGCTCCGGGTGACTTAGCTCCGACCTCAAGTCCTCAAGCTCAAGTCCATAACTCTGCAGCTATGAAAATAGCAGTAGTCGACGCCATGGTTCTTGTACAGAAATTGTCGACAAAACCAGCTGCAACAGTAACCGTTGAAGATCTCAGTGTCAGCTTTAATACCAGATTGATGTCACTGACAAGACATTTTGACGAAGTTATCCTCGTGTTTGATACTTACAAGGCCGATTCGTTGAAGCAAAGCACAAGACAAAAAAGACGAGGGGGGCACAATCCAGTCCAGTACCAAGTGAAGGACAATACCAAGATCCAACACATCACCATGAAGCGGTTCTTGTCACACGCTCAGACAAAGTCAGATTTGGCAGAATATCTGGCTGAGAAAACGTTGGAGTACAACAGAGATGCCTCCAAGCTGATAATTATATGTGCAGCAGGAAAGGCCAAGAGTAACAAAGGCGTGCATTTTGAAGACAATAATCATGAGGAGGCAGACACTCTGATGATTCACCAAGCAGTGCTGGCAACTCGCCGCAATCCCAACGCAGAACAGCTTACCTTCTTCTCTCCTGATACGGATGTCCTGGTCTTGGTCATAGCTAACTATGATGTTCTGCTCAAAAACACTGCTGTCTCCCTTGTGTCGGGCCTTGTGCAAGTACAACCAATCTGGAACAATCTTGGCGTCGAAAAGGCCAAGGCATTGCCAGCATTCCACACATTCACAGGAGCAGACAATACTGGACGGTTTTCGCGAATAGGCAAAACAACATGGTTTGAAGCTTTCGTCAGAGCCGATAGTGACGTGATACAGGCCATGAGAATGCTCGGTGATGCTGCAGATGTGACCGCAGATCAGATGTCCAACTTGGCAAGATTTGTATGTGCAGTGTACGTACCAAAGGGAATATGTATCAACAGCATTCCGGAGTTGCGCTGGTACCTCTTCTGTAAACACATGACTGAAAGTCACAAGTTACCTCCAACACTAGGGGCTCTAAATCAGCATGTTGATCGTGTACATCTTCAGGCAAGGGTATGGGCTCAGGCTACTATCGCACATCAAGTGTTCCTGGATCCACAGCAACATGGCTACTTCAAGGACAACGATGGGGAATTGAAACCACTAATGACAGATGTACCACCAGCACCGAAAGCAATACTTGAGATGGTCAGATGTCAGTGCAAAGGAGACTGCTCATCGAGACGGTGTTCGTGCCGTGCCAATGACTTGGCATGCACAGACTTGTGTTTGTGCAGCTCCGAATGTGAAAACGACGATGACTGTCAACCTGTTCTCTGCTCTGACGACAGTGATGAGGACATTTGAAAACCTATGAGGACAAAATGTTGATGAATGTTGACAAAGATAAAATTTCATCTATGGGAAATATTCTATGTTCAAATAAAAGTAATTATTACATGTATAATTATGGATTGTATAGCCTCATCTCTATATACTTACCTCTTGAATACATAAATCACCTGTTTAGGATATATGAGGGATGTGGTTTCATAATTATGATCCGTGTGCCACAATGTAGCGAAACATCACTCAATGTGGTATACATATTCAGAAAAAAACATGTTTCCTGAAAGTGGCCATCTTGAAAATCCGCTGTAGGCTGCCACCTGGTATCCCAGGGTAGGTGTAGATTATTTTAGATGGCTTCATGTGATTCCTCATCCCCAAAAATGTGGGTATAGGTGTTGGAATCAGCACTCTAGGTGGTTCGGATGTTGAGATATCGCGAAAAATAGGTTTCCGATGGTGGCCATTTTGAAAATCCAATATGGCCGCCAAAGAAAAATTTGCGCAAATGGAAACATGGTTTTTCGGATTCCTGGTGCTATCAGCTTTCCAAAAATGTATAGTTTTGCTAATCTCCACAAAAAAAGAACGAAATTACATAACAAACCTGACTAATACAGTCAAAGGCTTTTCCTTGGTCAATAAAAAACAGACCAACATTCATATTAAAATTGTTACAAAACCGAATGGTATCACGGATAAGAAAGATATTATTAAAAATAGTACGTCCAGGAATACAAAAGGATTGATGTTCTCCTATTAGTACATTCATAAAAGGTTTCATTCGATTAGACAAGGCTTTGGCTAAAATTTTATAATCCGTACATAAAACAGAAATAGGACGCCAGTTCTCTATAAGTTGAGTGTCCGCTTTCTTAGGAATTAAGGTGGTGACTGCTCTCCGGCAACTCCACGGCAGTTGTCCATCCTCTAAACATTCATTCAATACCCGCAGTAGGTGAGGTCCAATGGTGTCCCAAAAAAACTGGAAAAATTCACTTGTCAGCCCATCCAGTCCAGGGGCTTTATCAGGTTCCAAGGCCTTCAAGGCAGCGGTGAGCTCAGGTAACCTAAGAGGATCCTCCAACTGCTGCTTCTGATCCTCCGCCAATGTTGGAAGGTTAGAAACAAGTTCCGATATTGCATCCTGGTTAATGTCATGCCGCATAAACCGTTGTTTAAAATGTTTCCGGGCACATTCCCTGATTCTGCCATCTTCATAAAGGAGTTCCCCATCATGGAGCAAGCGTGTAATCATTGACGAAGAGGCCCCCCTTTTAAGGCTGAAGAAGAATTTGGTTGGAGCATCAAGGTCGTGTATGTACCTCATCTTCAGGCGCAATAAAGCATTTTGTGCTCGCCTTTCGGATATGGAATTCAGTAAGGCCGTTTTTCCATGGATTTGTTGCCTCATTCCCTGGTAGCTCACACTTGCGGTTCCCTGAAGCTGTTCCTGTAATTCCAGGATTTCATCTTCAAGTAAGGTTGTGGTTTTTCTTTCCTCTTGAACACCATACGCACGATATTGTTGGCAGAACAGTCTGATGTGCGTTTTGGCATTATCCCACCATTGTCTGAGGTTGGAGAAATTCCCTTGGGAGGCAACGAGAATATTCCAAATTTCCGGAAAAATGTCCTTAAAGGTACTATCATCAAGTAAGTTGTTATTAAATTTCCAAAAAGCACTCTTGTGTTTCGGGCAGGGGGCAGAAATTTTGAGAAATGTTGCGCTGTGGTCCGAGAATCCTGATGGGCAAATTTTGGATGACAGAACGAGGCGTTCAAGTGGAGGATTAATATAAAACTTGTCCAAGCGAGCAAGTACAATATTACCCTGAATGCATCGACACCATGTGTATTGCCTGATTGATGGGTGCTGTACCCGCCATATATCTGTCAAATTCATTTGTTTTAAAAATTTGGTGAGAGGGATTGTGGAGGCAGGATGGGGCTCTGCACTGTTCCTGTCTAGTTGGGGTTGGAGGGTGCAGTTAAAATCTCCACCAATACAAACATGATTGTCTTGGTTTTTTAGGGCGTTTTGACTGTCGAGGGACGTTAGGTGTGTCCCAAGGTCATTAAAAAAAACTCGCCGAGCTACAGGCGTACTTGGGGCATAGATATTAAAAATAGTATAGAATTTTCCATAGTAGTGGAATTCTAGGGATGCTAGGGATCCCTTGTGTATTTCGTCGAATTTAAGCGATGAAGGCGAAAAGGAGGGGCTAAGAATTATTGTGACACCGCCTTTGCGGGAGTCACCGTTACTAAAGAAGGACAGGCCGGGGAAGAGCCTACACCACTCTGCGACACAGCAGTCGTTGGCATGGGTCTCTTGTAAGAGGGCAATGTCAACTTTCTTCTGCAATAAAAAATCCCTTACTTGAACTTTACGGACAGAGCTACATCCTCCGTTAATATTCAGGCTACAAATGGAAAAACTCATTACAGCTATAAGGAGGAGTGACCACCACTCAATTTTTTGATAGCAGTTCATTCTTAGCTTTTTGCAACCACTTCTTTAAACGGTGACGTTGGGAGGAATTGAAATTAAAAACGTGGGGCCGTTCTACCATCAGTTTAGCGGAATGTATAAAATCAGGTAGCTCCGGAAAAAAGGTTTCTATTACAACATTCCTTTTTCGGAATGTGTCCTTAAGAAACCTTTTTATCTCGGAGGGAGGGATTGGAGGGGTTTTCTTCTTCCTTAAGGCTACCACATTCACTAACAGAGTCATCTATATCAGATGGCTCAGATGGTGTGTCACACTGGTTTTCATCATTTATCTCCTCACCGTCATCACATCCCTCCACGTTATCGGATGGGGCATAGTCCATAGAGGGGGGGGATGGGGAGGGAGAGAAATGAGCCATCTTCAGGGGAGGGGGGGGGAGGGGGGGGGTACTAATTTTTGTGGTTCAACCATATCAGTTTCTAGGTCAGTAGACAAGGGCGAGGATTCATCCACATCTATGTCCTCCAATACCGAGAAACGATTTTCTGTGACGAGGGACAAATCTAGGCCAGAGAGGAGGGGCTGTCGGTTTTCAGTTGTAGGTTTTTTAAAGAGATGACCGTTTTCATCTGTTGTTTGCAGATGTCTTTTTCCTTTTGGGCAGACTAATTGAAACTCGTCCTGGTTAGTGGGAAGAGATTGCAAGGGTTTGGGGGGAGGACGTGATCATCGGGAGGGGGATCCCATCGGCTACCACGGCGGGAGAGGTAGGATCAGTTATAGCAGGCAACAAGCTGTGATTGGACGATGTCGCCTGGGGGGTGAGATCTATAGTTAACAGGAGATGGCTGCAATTAGATCCTTCAGTAGAGGGAGGGGCCCCTGTTTCAAGGGGAGGGGAGGGGGGTACGGCGGGGGGGTTTGGATTGGTGGTAAGAGGGCTTGGGTCGGTGGTGGACAGATTGGGATCAGTGGTGGTAAGGCTTGGGTCGATGGTGGGAAGGTTCGGGTCGGTGGTGGGAGGGCTTGGTTCGGCGGCGGGAGGGCTTGGTTCGGTGGTGGGAAGGTTTGGTTCGGTGGTGGGAAGGCTTGGGTCGGTGGTGGGAGGGCTTGGGTCAGTGGTGGGAGGGTTTGGACCGGTGGTGGGGAGGTGGGGGGGTTGCTTATTCCCGGTTCGGAGGGGAGGTTGCACTTGTGGAGAATTCTCTTTTCGGGGGCAGTCATGCTTAACTTGCCCAAATTGTCCGCAGCCAAAACATTTTAGAACGTTGGTGGACACGTACACTGTATATTCGTTCTGTTGATGTTTTAATTTTATTATAAGGTTTAAATCCTTCTGGGAATTTTTTAAAATCATAAACACTTGCCGTCGGAATGAAACCACGTGCCTTAAATCGTTGTTTCGTGACCCGAAGGGAATCATGGAGATACGAGACACGATGGTACCGTATCGGGACAACTCTTTAATTAGTACATCGTCGGATACAAATGGGGGGCAATTTGATATCACGACTTTTATCGCTGGGCTATCTAGTGGGGAAATCATTACAAATAAATCTGGATCGATTGTCAAACCCTGTTCGACAATTTGTGGGACACAATCCACGTCGGACAAAAAAATAACGATCCGCTTGTTCATCCGCGAAGCGGCAACAACCTTGTCGATCCCGACAACACGACCGGTTGCGAGGACAACGTCCTCGACACTAACCTCACGTTCCGGAGGTACACAAAAGAACCCGTGCTTACGGGTCAGGCTCTGAAAGGCCGTAAATCGAGATAGTGCAGCTGCCATGCTGGAACAGCTGCACTTACAACCCCTCCCCAACTCGGGGAGGGTGAATATATAATATAATCTTCCCTACCCGAACTCCGGGAATGGGAAGCAATCAGACCTCTCCGATTTCCCTAACTTCGGAAAAGGGAGGCAACAAAACAAACTGAAGGAAAGATAAACGAAAGGAAAAAAAGGAAATAGAGGTTTAAGATGAAGGAGCAAACACCGATCGGGCGACGCCCAAAAACGGCGAACCCTTACCAGCGATCACCCTGTGCTCTCCGGCTCTCTCTCCCGTCTCAACGTATATGGGAATCACCAGGAAGACTCCACGAACAGGTACAAGGACACAGAGGGGGGAAAACGGGGGGGGGGGGGGGGGAAGGAGCAACAACACAGAGCACTCACAGGCCTCCACAAGCAGACGCCATGACAGTACAACCAGCATGCAAACGACCAGCAGGGGGCGCGAGAGAGAGAGAGAGAGAGTGAGAGTGAGAGTGAGAGTGAGAGTGAGAGAGAGAGAGACTTTTGACTTTTGAAGTCCTTTTATTATCAAAATAGTACAAAAATGTATTTATATCTTCACACCAATCAAAATTGCAAGAAAAAGCAATGAAATGAAAAGAAAAGGTAACAGAGGCATCACGGCACACAATTTGCCAAAATAAACCATTAACTTTAAGCAACCTACAAAAATATTACCAGTTGGTTCTCACGAACCTCGCACAACCCTTCATGACACCAAGTATTGGCGAATTCATCAAGATCGTTTGCATCTTTATAGAAAAAAAACTCTAGTTTAAGTCTTGCTGACACAAGGGCATTGAAAAACAACATTACATTGCATTCCCCGGCAGGTTTTCCATTCAATTTCTCCCTTCTTGAGAGGTATATTGCCAGCTTGGCTGTTGCGACCAGAAACCTCATTAACATATTCTCCTTGCTTGGCTTGGCATTAAAGCCGAAAATAAAAGAACGCAACGAGAAACCAACCCTCATTCTATGTGCCACAAGACTAAGGCACCGAAACAAAGGAACCAATCTCACACAATTAATGAAGGCGTGGAACACGTCCTCCGTGCATATGCAGAATGGGCAACATGTGGATGTAGGAGAGAAATGGCTGATTAACTTATTAGAGGGGACTATCCAGTGGATCAGTCTCCATTGGAGATCACCAGATCTTTTACTTATGAGCTTGCTATACATAGAGTTCCATACAGGTTCAGAGGGGGGTCCCACAGGCAACAGTTTCTTCCACCGGATTACTCCATTTAGCGGCGTATCCCCCAGCAGTAACTTGACACACGATTTGTATAGCTCTTTACTGCTGGTTTCTTGAAAGGGGCTTATCCCCATGCTAACCGGGGGTAAGTCTTCCAACTTGAAGTGCACCAGTAACCCAGGAAAAATCCACTCGTCGTGCAATGGTTCGAGCTCGTGGGACCAGCATACTCTCAGCCGTACCCCTATTCGTATCACCTCTCTCACCACTTTTGCAGTCACTCTTTCAGACCGAATTCCTGCTAGCTCGGCTACTTCTCGAGCTGATTTCCACCCGCAACCTGAAACTTGCCGGAGGTGCCATACTTTTGTGATGCCGGCAGTTATGAAATGCTGGCAGAGGTCCCTACTTTTGGGTATGTTTGGGAAAAGCCGATTGCAGAACAAAGGCTCTTGTGCAAACATATGAATATCGTAGATGTCTTCTTGACGGCACACAGTGAGGTTCTGCCAAGCATTCAACACACTCTGATAAAAAACAGGAAGAGGAGATGTGTCGACTTGTTGAAGCAGGACCAAGAAACATTCGCGGCCATATCCCAGCCCACCAGCTTGCCGCAAAATGTGGGTGGCCAAAACATGGTTTGGTAGTTGTTCTTTCACCAAAAGTTTTTGCACAGTGCATAGCCGAAAGGCCATTATGCGGCTCCTGATGTCGACCATACTCTGGCCACCCTCGGCCAATGGACAGCATACAACGTTTGGCCGTAACCAGTGATGCCCTCCCCAAAAGAACTCCAACAGTTGTCTTTGCACTTCCTTCACCAAGCCTTCTGGTGGTTGCAGGCAGATGAATCTGTGCCACAGGAAGGAGGCGACGAGGTTCTTGACTACCAAAACTCGGCCCTTATACGAAAGGTGAGGCAGGGCTCTCCTCCATCTACTCAATCTCTTCTTTACGCGTTCAGCGACACCTTCCCAGTTTTTCTGGCTGTACTGTGGGGATCCAAGGAACACTCCAAGATAGCGAACACCTCCATCCACCCAATTTAAACTTGCAGGAAGGTGTATTGGCGGGTCTTGCGCCATTCCAGATGCGCTGTCCCTGACAGAGGGAACCCATAGCGCTTTGCTCTTTTCCCAGTTGCACTTCAACGAGGAAGCTAAACCAAACAAATGTAGGCACTTAGCCAGAGCTGCAATGTCGTTATTGTTTTTAACAATGATTGCAACATCATCAGCATACGCCGATACAACAACTGGAGGATGATCAGGAGATATACTCATTCCAGAAACGTTATTCCTTAGTGACACGAGAAGTGATTCCATTACAAGGGTGAACAGTAAGCCGGAGACGGGGCAACCTTGCCTTACCCCCCTTTGAACCTGTATGGGAGAACAAAGCTCATTGTTCACCTTAACTAAACTGAATATATTGTTGTACAATAAAGCAATATAAGTTCTGAAATTATCTCCAAATCCACAGGCTTCAAGCACATGATTTAAAAAGACATGATCGATGCTATCAAAAGCCTTTTCTAAATCAAGAAAAATTATACCAAAATCATTCTGCACACAGTTGCCATCTATGAGATCTCTAATGAAAAATATGTTATCATACATAGATCTACCTGGAATACAATAACTCTGATCAGGGTGAACCAAATCGCCAATTACCCTTTTAGCTCGATTCGCCAAAACTTTTGAAAGGATTTTATAATCAGTGCATAGTAGAGAAACAGGTCTCCAATTCTTCATTTGTCGCAGATCACCAGCCTTTGGAAGAAGGGACATCACCGCTCTTCTCATACTTAAAGGCAATTCTCCATGAGTCAGTGATGATTCAAGAACATGCATCAGTTCTGGACCTAATAGTTCCCAAAATTCCTCATAAAATTCAGCCGGCAGACCATCGATTCCAGGGGCTCTTCCCGAGTCCATTCCAGACAGGGCTTGCGTTAGCTCCTTGAGCGTAATTGGCGAGTCCATATCCAGCCGCTGGGACTCGGTTAACGAGGATAGGTGAGCGGTTAAAAGTCTCATTGTTTCCTCACAAACGACCTGTTTTGAAAACAGTTTGGAAAAGAAGTCCTGAACACATAACCGTCTGTCTCTGGGATTAACAACGACAGTTCCGCCAGGATTAATTACCGAAAAGATGTTCTTGGGTGCTTTACTGACAGAGTCCAGACGAAAAAAAGCTTTGCTAGGGGTATCTAAAACCTTTAAGTTCTTAACCCTTAGTCTGAGCAACAACCCTGCTGCTTTCTCCTGGATTAACTCTCTCAACTGAGTCTTCTTTTCTAGTAATAATTGGAAGTTCCTTGCATTATTATTTTTAGCCAGTTTACCTTCGAGCTGTACAATGTCAGCCTCCAAACAAGTCATTGTTATATTCTTCACATTTGTAATGTTAGCTCTGAACTGTTGACAAAACACCCGAATCTGGGCTTTCGTATTGTCCCACCAAAGATTAACAGAAGAAAAAGAGGGCTTTCTTTGGATTTGATTAGCCCAGAAAACTTGGAAGGCTTCTTTAAATAGACCATCTTCTAGAAGACTAGTATTAAATTTCCAGTATGCACTTTTATTTATTGACTGAGGAAAAAGAAACCCCATAGTTACTAGATGATGGTCTGAAAATATTGACGGAAAATAATCTGGAGAGACTATAGCGTTTCTAAAGGGTGAGTTTATATACCATCGGTCGAGTCTCGCGAAGGACACTCTTCCTCTGGTGATGCGGCTCCAGGTGAACTGAGGTTCATTGGGGAAAAGTACCCTCCATACATCTAGCAAACCCACCCGAGAGAGGAAAAGGGATAAATCAATACATGATTCGGGATGAGGTTCTGCCGAGTTCCTGTCCATTACAGGTTCAAAGGTACAGTTAAAATCACCCCCGATACACGTACATTGGTTTAGGTCAACTGTCTGCAGGTGATTAATCACAGACGCAAAGAAAGCTTTCCGTTCTGTGCTCTCACTTGGTGCATACACATTGAATAATGTGAAATGGAAGTTATTAACCTCCAGTTCAAGAGAGCTGAATCGGCCTTTAATGATCTCCTGGAAGAGGATTGACTCAGGTACTAGCCCTGGTCGAAGTACGAACGCAACACCTGCCGAAAGGGAAGACAGATTGCTAAAAAAGCACTGTCCCCCAAAAACGCGACACCAATCATATTCTACATTTTGGGTGATGTGCGTTTCCTGCAGTAAAAGTACATCGACGTTTTTGCGCCGAAACAAACTTTGCACTTGCGCTTGGCGGTTTGGGTTTGCACCTCCACCATTAATGTTCAAGGTGCCAAAGGTAATTTGCTTCATTCCTTATCAAAGGGTTTGATTGGGTGTTGCGAAATCTCAAGACTGGCTTTTGTAATAAATTTCCTGAGTCGGTGAAATTGTGACCTTGTTAGTGGAAAATCCTTGCCCTTTCTTGTTATTTCCTTTGCTGATTGAATAAATGAACCTAAATCGGGAAATGTATCCCTGATAACTACATTTCGCTGTCTATAGGTTTCATTCAAAAAGGAGAGTACGAGTTGAGGAGATATCATTGGCTGACTCAACTGAGACTGAGACAACTCAGGCACCTCCTCATCCTCATCAGATTCCGACAAGTCTGACAAGGTCCCTCCAGGATCGAGGATGTCGGCCTCCGTGGTCACTATGGGAATTGTCAGTATCTCTGGGGATTCGCTGGAGAGCTCCACTGTGCAATCCACGATGCCCTGGTGATATTTGTGCTCGTCAGAAGTTGAAGCCTCAGTTTCATCCTCTTGTGGAGCACAATCTACTGAATCGATGAACGACTCGGTAACACAGTTTTGAATCTGCATCGGTAGAGCAGCACTGCAGAGGGATGAGTCAGTCACTGTCTGCTCGTTCACAGTGACTGATGTCAATGATCGTAATGGTTCGTTCGAGGGTTTATCAACGTGTTCAGCATTGAAACTTATTTCACCCCTATAGCAATTTGCATCCACAGAGTTTGTACACGAACCTTCAGACATATTATCCTCAGTTGCAGCACCGGATTCACCATCCCTTTTTTCAAACCCGATGGAAGCATTAGGAACACATTGAGGTGTGTGTTCAGCTACACTGGCCTTCTCCAATACCACCTTTTTAGGATTACTGGTAGAAAAATTATCAACCGACGCCCTTCGTTTTTTAGAACCAATAATAGGGTCCTCCTCCATTCCTTCACTACATGAGGGAATCGCAGCAAAGGTTGTGCGAGTTGGGGTCGCTTCGGTTTCCGTGACAGGAAGTGAAGTGCGATCGTTTTTTGGACTCGGGATATGCGCATCGATGCTGCTATTGTTCGTCTCACTGCAGGAGGGAACAGCAGGAACCGGCAAACTCACAGGATTAACTCCAGTCGGTTTAATAGGAACACGAGTATTATCCTTTTTACAATCGGTGTATGCGTGGCCATTTTCCCCACACTTTGAACACGAAACCTTGGGACAAAAGCGTTTAACGTGACCAAAGGCTCCACAGTGAAAACACGTTAGTGAGGCTGACGAGGCGTACATTTGATACTCCCGATCGTCGGATTTTACTTTAAATGAAATATTTAACCCTGTATCATCACCACGATCGGGAAGTACCATGTAAACTTGGCGACGGAAACTCATTACGTGTTTTATCCTCTCGTCTCGGCTCTTCAGAGGGATCATGGACATTCTTGACACAGCTGTTCCATAGCGAGAAAGGACTGACATTAGTTTGTCGTTTGGTATAAAAGGTGGTACGTTTGATACAACGATTTTCATCGCTGGAGTATCCATGGGGGACGCTAACATAAACACACCACCTTCTGTGGCTAAACCTGCACTCACGACGTCATGAACAAAGTTTTCTTCGGACAGGAAGATAACAACTTTTTGATTCATTCGTGAGGCAGCTCGGACATGCTCGCACCCGATTATTTTCCCCACTGCGAGTACCACATCCTCAGTGAGGAGAGAGAGAGTGAGAGAGAGAGTGAGAGAGAGAGAGAGTGAGAGAGAGAGTGAAAGAGAGAGTGAGAGAGAGAGAGAGTGAGAGAGTGAGAGAGAGAGAGAGTGAGAGAGAGAGAGAGAGAGAGAGAGAGAGAATTTTTGAATTTGCAACACCATTTATTTCACAAAAAAATACACCAGGTCAAGTTCCATTTTTACAGGAGAGAAAAATAAAAATAAAAACAACAGTTCTTAATGTTAAAAAAAAAGAAGTACAAATCCGATTCATTTACAACACATAATGCTTCATTATTACACCATTTGCACTCAATGAGTTTGACATTTTCATTCGGAGAGAGAGAGAGAGAGAGAGAGAATGAGAATGGATACCATTTATTTCCACAAAAATGCACTAGGATGTCAACCTATACCGCGAGGGTATTTACAAGCAGGGGCAGAGAAAAAAAAGGTACAACAACACCAAAGCATCACACTCTTGATGCAATTCTTAAAACATCATGACGAGTTTCGAGTCCTGAACCACACACAAGGCCTCGTGAGTGCACCATTTCCATTCAAAAAATTCAATATTCCCGTTACTCATATGGTGATCAAATTCCAGCCTTAATCTTGCTGACACCAGCCCTTTAAATATTGGAATGACGTCATCACCATAACATTTATCAATCTTAATTTTCCTTGACTTATAAATTGCATATTTTGCAATGGCAATCAGGAAATTCATCAAGGCACCAGCATTTTTACAAGAGGAGGTAAAGGGTACACCAAAAATAAACATATGCAAGGTAAAAGTGAAGGATAATTTATAAGAAAGGTGTGCAATCACAGAAAGTAGAGGTGCTAACCTCCTGCACTGGACATATGCATGAAAAAGGTCCTCCTCCTGTTCGCAGAAGGGACAATTTACAGGCACCGAGGCATTAAGATGGTGGATAAAAGTGTTTGAGGGGAGAGCCCAATGTGTTAGCCTCCATTGGATATCTGCTAAGAACCCATAGATGGGTGGAACAAACATATTATGCCACAGTGGAGTAGAGGGAAACCCCGGCCCTAACCGTTCTGACCACAAGGCCACACGCATCGCTCCAGACAGGGATGAGACTTCTTTCCCCTTCACGAGTTTAAGGACACCAGCCTTAGTTACTAAGTGAAAGGGGGAGGGAAACCCATCATCATTGGACTGGACAGAGGGCAGCACCTTGATTTCGGGGAAAGATAGTCGAAGATCTTCGACAATTCCGGCACCTTCCCAGCCAATGTTTAGCTGCCTGAATTTTTTTACGACTACCTGTTTGATTTGTTGAACAACTCGAACAGATGCTACACAAACACCTGTCGCCACCACCCCAGCAGACCTCCACTTGGTTCCAGATGCATCCCTTAGATCACTCACTTTGCTTACGCCTCCTTTAATGAATTTTTGAATTAAAGCATGGCTACGAGGAATACATGGGAAAAAGCTGTTATAGAACAGAGGCTCTTGGAGGAAATTACGACAATTATATGCCTCAAGACAACGTTTAACCTCAAGGCCTTTCCATGCATCCAGCAAACTCCGATAAAAAGCGGGAAGTGAAGCACTGCTGACACAATCAAGGTCCACCAAGAGAAGGTGCCGATCATAGTTCATTCCACCAGCCTGTTGTAATAGAAAATGTGCAAATGGGCGCCAGGGCAGCTCCTCCGCATACAGTAGTCTCTGCACAGACTGCAGGCGAAAAGCCATAAGCCGCCCAGAGACGTCAATGACTCCTTGGCCCCCCTCCTTCCGAGGGTGGTACAGTATACTGGGCCGCAGCCAGTGGTAGCCGCTCCAAAAAAAGTCTATCAACTTCCTCTGGATGGCAGGGATCAGCTCCTTGGGTGGCTGCAGGGTAATGACTTTATGCCACAATCTCGCTGCAATCAGGTTATTGATAACAAGAGCGCGGCCTCTGTATGAAAGAGACCGCAGTAGTCCTTTCCATGATTTTAAACGATATGTGATTTGTTCCACACCTCCTTCCCAATTCCTCATTTCCATTTCATGGTTTCCAAGATAAACTCCAAGATATTTGACCCCGTCTGTTTTCCATACCAGATTTTGTGGGAGTGATGGTGGTGATATGACTGAGGGGTTACCTGAACTACACCACAAGGCTACACTTTTACTCCAGTTTACTTCACCAGAAGAGGCTGCAGAGAAGTCTTTTAAGCACTGCTGTACTGCAGCTACACTGCCTGGGCCTTTAAGTAAAACACAAACATCATCAGCATAAGCTGTTACGACAAATTTTAACCCCTCTACCCCCATATCCTGAGGCAATCGTTTCCTGAAGGATGCCAAAAGTGGTTCAAGGGCAATTGTGTACAACAGTCCCGAGAGAGGACAGCCTTGGCGGATACCCCGTCGAAAGGAAAAGGGGGAGCATAAGTTATTATTTACTTTCAACATACAGAAAGTGTTTGTATATAACAGTTTAACATATGCTGTGAAGGTTTCACCAAAGCCCATCCCCTTAAGAACCGAAAACAAGTATGCATGATCAACACGATCAAAAGCCTTTGTTTGATCCAGAAACAATAATCCAAAACTGGCAGGCACATACTTTTTACAGGAAATAATATCTCTTACCAGAAACAGGTTATCATGCATGGACCGTCCAGGAACACAGTAGGTTTGATCCGGCTGTATGACAGAGCTGATCACCTCTTTCAGCCGATTCGCTAGTACTTTAGACAAGATTTTGTAGTCAGTACACAGTAAGGAAACAGGTCGCCAGTTCTCAATGAGTTGAATGTTCCCAGGCTTCGGCAAAAGGCATACGACCGCCCTTCTACAGGACAGAGGAAGTTCTCCAGCACGAAGGCTTTCGTCAAGGACTTCAAGCAGATCCGGTCCCACAAGATTCCAAAATGTCTTATAAAACTCTCCAGGCAGCCCGTCAATCCCCGAGGCTTTACCATCTTTCAAGCCTCGCATGGCTGCTTCAAGTTCATCAGGTGAAATTGACGATTCCAGTGTGTGCTGCTTGTCCTCCTCGACTTCTGGGAGCCCAGCAATCAGCTCCTGTATCGCCTCACTGTTGATACTCTGGGCAGAATACAGGTCAGAGTAAAATGCTTTCAAGGCCGCTTTAATCTCCAGTTGGGAGGTAAACGTTGACCCATTAGCAGTACAGAGCTTATGAATTTGCTGCGAGTTTTTCACCGAATTCTCCAAGCTAAAGAAGTCCTTATTTGGCATATCCAAATTCAAGTAACTCATCCTCATATGCACCAAGGTACCCATTGCCCGCTGCCTCACCATTTCGGTCAGTAATGACCTTTTTGTCCATAGCAACTGATCATATCCAAAATCTTTCCCAGCCCCATTACGATTCTGTTCCAATTCTGCAATTTCGGCCTTTAATGAGTCAATTGAGAGACTTTGCATTTTAGTAGTAAACAGACTATACTGTTGACAAAACGTTTTAACTTGACACTTTGCAAGGTCCCACCATATGCGAAGGTTGGCATGCTCAAGCTTAGATGACCGGATTTTCCCCCACACGGTTCGGAAGGCATCTTTAAATTTCTTATCACTTAACAACCGAGTATTGAGTGACCAGTATGCGCTACCTCCTGATGTCAGGGGTAATTTAAAGGACATTGCCACTAAATTATGATCTGAAAACCCTGTTGGGAGTATTTGGGTAGTGGACACCACATTCAGCATTGGCTTATTGATATAGATCCTGTCCAGCCTTGCCCTTGATATGACGCCATCATGACATCTGCACCATGTGTAGGCCCGTGAAGTTGGATGCTGCAACCTCCACACATCCTCAAAACAATAGTTCTTGATGAGGCTCGCTAACACCTTTGCAGAAGCGCCGTGGTGTTCATGTCCACTCCTGTCAACTGAAGGATCAATTGTACAGTTAAAGTCCCCTGCGATACAGGTGAGAGCAGCTGGATCCAGTCCCTCTACAAAGTCCCGCAGTGTGGAAAAGAATGTTCTTCTTTCTATAGGTTCACTTGGTGCATACACATTTACTATAATAAGCTTTTGTGTATTGCAGTAGAACTCCACCGCTATCAAATGTGCCTTATAGACCTCCCTATAAATAACACTCTGAGTGGGAAGCCTGGGACTTAAGGCGATGGCAACACCAGCCTTGGGTGTGGAAACCCCACTCAGCCACCATTGCCCTTTAAAAAGTTTACACCATTCAGCTGCCAAATTGTTTGTGGCATGGGTCTCTTGCAATAGAATGACATCTGCTTTTACCCTCTCCATTGCCTGGATTGCTTGAATTTTCCGTAAGGGGGCACATCCCCCATTGATGTTCAGGGAGGCAATATGTATTTCTCGCGTTGTCATTCTAAGGTGGTAGCTCACCGTCTGCCTGCAATTCTTTGTTCGCCTTTGTTACTGCTTTGCGAAGACGTTGAAATTGAGGCTCTTAGAGCATGGGGTCATTTTTCTGTAAAAGAGGTTTCGAAACCTTCATGAAAGCTTGAACATCAGGGAAGTGATCTCTAATTACAACGTGACGTTGTCTAAACGTTACGTTTAAGAAATCAATGACTTTCCCTTTTGTCACCTCTGCTTGCCTCACCTGCTCCTTCTGAGACTCACTCAGGGCAGCAAGACTGCATCCTTCCTCATCAGCCTCGACCCCACTCTCACCCAGTGGTGTGTCAGGTACTGGCACCTCATCTGTGTCATTGTCACCATGGTATTTTTGTTGCGTCTGCATGGCACCAACTACCCCATCGTTGTTGTCTGCCACCGACTTATCGATCTCTTTCTCATCATCTTCCGTTGAGATGGGGGTCCTTGACTGCTCGTCGCATGGTGCAGGGTGTCCACCATCACACACGGTGACACACTCGGTAATGCTTCGATTCTCTTCATCCTGTGAAATGGGCAGATTCGCATCTCTACCTATTGCATTACCATTTTGCTCATGGTCATCAGGTTGGTCTGTATTACCATCTTCCTGCACGAGAACCATTTTGTTTCCTTTTCCTCCATTCTCATCGCTCGCAAGAGAGCGTTTCAAGTTTCTCCTCGACTCGGTCTCCATCAGCTTCACCTCCTCGAAGTCCCTTTGTTCTTGAGGTTGCAGCCTCTCCTCCACATATGGTTGCTCCACTACCGTATGGGCTTCTCCACCAGCACCACTGTCACCCGCACCCTCGTATTCCGGTGTTGACCTTTTTTCGACACCTGGCTCATCTACAGGGTCGTTCAAGTCATTTACAGGTGGGGGGGGGTGGGGGGAGGGGCTGCCCCAGCTGCTGTGGCATAACTCTTCCTCACATCAGGACAATACTGCCGAGTGTGTCCGTATGCCCCACATGTATAGCAAATCAAGGTCTCAGTAGCTGCAAAGATCCGGTAATCATGATCTCCTATTTTAAAATTTATAGATATGTTCAGCTGTTTTGCCTCATCCTTTAGTACGACGAAACAAAAACGTCTAAACGACTCTACATGCTTCAGCCTTCCGTTCCTGGTTCGTAGGGGGACCGTGATAATTCGTGAGACGACAGTCCCATGCTCCCCTAATTTTCGTAGGATTTCTTCATTCCTCAGAAAGGGCGGAACGTTACTTAAAATAACTTTAACCGCCGGCGTGTCCATGGACGATACCGGAACAAATTGGTCGTTCCCCAACGTTAACCCGTTTTGCACCACGATGTCTGCAAGGCTAACTTGTGACACGAAAACCACCACTTTGTGGTTCATTCGAGACGCAGCACGAATGTTATTTACCCCGATCAAATCCCCGATTGCAAGTAGAACATCGTCCATTTGCACGTCTTCCGGCGGAACAAGGCACAGCCCGTGCTTACGCGATAACACCTCATCACTAACACGATCAGCAGTCCTTTGACTATTCCTATTAGCCATTTATCGGCAATCAACTAAACAAACTGAACGGTAACAATGCAATAAACTGACCAAACAAATCAAAATTAGTTAAATAACTAAATAAATAAATAAATAATCGGCACGATATAACCAACCCACGTTATAAATTAATACAGGTGGCTAACCGTTACCGTGCTGTCTCTCTCTCCCTCTCTTGTCTCAAGAGCAGAAGGGAAACACGGAGAAACCTTCACAAACTCGTACAAGGACACAAATGGAGTGAAAGGAGGATAGGAAAGACCACCAACACAGCACCGTACTCACAGCTCAACACCCACAGCCGCCATGATTACCACACCCACGCACGACTCACAACCATCCAGAAGGGGGCGCGAGAGAGAGAGAGAGAGAGAGAGAGAGAGAGAGAGAGAGAGAGAGAGAGAGAGAGAGAGAGAGAGAGAGAGAGAGAGACCCTCAGAATCAGCTTCATCGCGGGAGATTCCAATGATTTTGAATGGTTTGGTTTCAATAGCGTGAAGCCGAGCTCGGTGTGAGGCAGGAGCACCAGCCCAGAGGGGAGAGCAGTATTCCATTGAGCTGAGCATGAAACCTTTGGATGTGGTGTGAAACTCAGAAGTGCCAAGATAAGACCACTTGACAGAGGCTGCCCAGTTGGCGACTAGCTTTGGAAGCCAGGTTGGAAATTTTCCAGGAAAACTGTTGCTTTCCCAGGAAAGATAATGGCAGATAGTGAGACACAAGGGCTTTAGTGACAGAACTTCTTCGACAGGATTGTTCGATAGAAGCTCACAAGGAAGCTCAGTGCAAGCAAGCTGATGAGGAAGCTCAGCGCAGCAAGTTCATGAGTAAGCTCAGAGCAAGCAAGCTCACGAGGAAGCTTGATGCATGCAAGCTCACGAGGAATCTCAACACAGCAAGTTCACGAGTAAGCTCAGCGCAAGCAAGCTCACGAGGAAGCTCAGCACAAGTAAGCTCACGAGGAAGCTCAACGCAAGCAAGCTCACAAGAAAGCTCAGTGCAAGCAAGCTGATGAGGAAGCTCAGCGCAGCAAGTTCATGAGTAAGCTCAGAGCAAGCAAGCTCATGAGGAAGCTTGATGCGTGCAAGCTCACGAGGAAGCTCAACGCAGCATGTTCACGAGTAAGCTCAGCGCAAACAAGCTCAGGAGGAAGCTCAATGCAAGCAAGCTCACAAGGAAGCTCGGTGCAAGCAAGCTCATGAGGAAGCTCAGCACAAGCAAGCTCACAAGGAAGCTCGGTGGATTTGCACTAAAAGGTTTCTTGTCAAATATGTGTTATTTTGCTGGAAACAAGCATAATACACACTATTTGATGAAACACACATGTTTCTGCATGAGAATAGCACTTGCAACCAAAAAAACGTGCACTTTTGTGTCAAAACTGCTTCTATTTGGCAAACAAGATTGGTTTTGCACTAAAAAGGTTTCTTGTCAAATATGTATTATTTTGATGTATACAAGCATAAGCACACACTATTTGACGAAACACACGGGTTTCTGCACTAGAATAGTGGCTTGCAACCAAAAAAACGGGCACTTTTGTGTCAAAACTGCTTCTATTTCGCAAACAAGATTGGATTTGCATGAAAAAGAAAGCTCATAAGAAAGCTCAACACAAGCAAGCTAACGAGGAAGCTCAGGGAATACAAGCTCACGAGGAGGCTCAGGGAACACAAGCTCATGAGGAGGCTTAGGGAACACAAGCTCACAAGGAGGCTCAGGGAACACAAGCTCACGAGGAAGCTCAGGGAACACAAGCTCACGAGGAAGCTCAGGGAACACAAGCTCACGAGGAAGCTCAGGGAACACAAGCTCACGAGGAAGCTCAGGGAACACAAACTCACGAGGAAGCTCAGGGAACACAAGCTCACGAGGAAGCTCAGGGAACACAAGCTCACGAGGAAGCTCGGGGAACACAAGCTCACGAGGAAGCTCAGGGAACACAAGTTCAGGAGGAAGCTCAGGGAACACAAGTTCAGGAGGAAGCTCAGGGAACACAAGCTCAGGAGGAAGCTCAGGGAACACAAGCTCACGAGCAGTCTCAGCGAACACAAGCTCACGAGCAGGCTCAGCGAACACAAGATTACGAAGAAGTTCAGGGAACACAAGTTCAGGAGGAAGCTCAGGGAACACAAGTTCAGGAGGAAGCTCAGGGAACACAAGCTCACGAGGAAGCTCAGGGAACACAAGCTCACGAGGAAGCTCAGCGAACACAAGATTACGAGGAAGTTCAGGAAACACAAGTTCAGGAGGAAGCTCAGGGAACACAAGTTCAGGAGGAAGCTCAGGGAACACAAGCTCACGAGGAAGCTCAGGGAACACAAGCTCACGAGGAAGCTCAGGGAACACAATCTCACGAGCAGGCTCAGCGAACACAAGTTCAGGAGGAAGCTCAGGGAACACAAGCCCATGAGGAAGCTCAGGGAACACAAGCTCACGAGCAGGCTCAGCGAACACAGGTTCAGGAGGAAGCTCAGGGAACACAAGCCCACAAGGAAGCTCAGGGAACACAAGTTCAGGAGGAAGCTCAGGGAACACAAGCTCACGAGCAGGCTCAGGGAACACAAGCTCACGAGGAAGCTCAGCGAACACAAGTTCAGGAGGAAGCTCAGGGAACACAAGCTCACGAGGAAGCTCAGCGAACACAAGTTCAGGAGGAAGCTCAGGGAACACAAGCTCACGAGGAAGCTCAGGGAACACAAGTTCAGGAGGAAGCTCAGGGAACACAAGCTCACGAGGAAGCTCAGGGAACACAAGCTCACGAGCAGGCTCAGCGAACACAGGTTCAGGAGGAAGCTCAGGGAACACAAGCCCACGAGGAAGCTCAGGGAACACAAGCTCACGAGCAGGCTCAGCGAACACAAGTTCAGGAGGAAGCTCAGGGAGCACAAGCTCATGAGGAAGCTCAGGGAACACAAGTTCAGGAGGAAGCTCAGGGAACACAAGTTCAGGAGGAAGCTCAGGGACACAAGCTCATGAGGAAGCTCAGGGAACACAAGCTCATGAGGAAGCTGAGGGAACACAAGCTTACGAGGAATCTCAGGGAACACAAGCTCATGAGGAAGGTCAATGTAACCATGACCATATTCCTTCAATTATGTTATCGGAGGTGGAGCATTGTGAATTCCTGTTCGTATTTCCATGCGACAGGTTGAAATGATCGTTCGGCAGAAGCATCTAACCTTTGAGCTAATGAGTTTAGGTTCGATTCCTGACCCAATTAAAGTGACCTTGTTGCTTCAAAGGCATTGATTGCTTCGTGACATTGCTTAATTATGTGCTATCCTTTTGAGAGACACTAGAGGGCCCGTTGGTCCGCTTTACCAAATTTTCATTGGTCTTCATGGCCTTGAAGCATTCCTGCCTGCCAGGCTCAGGGGGTCTTTTGGGTCCTTGGGGACTTTTTGGGACTTTTGGGTCATCAAGGACTTTTTGGGTCCTTGGGGACCTTAGGGTGGTTAATGACTTTGGGGTCATCTGGGTCTTTTGGGCCATCTGGGTCTTTTCATTTGGATTGGATCATTTGATTGCCGATGCCGATTGGATCGTTTGATTACCGATGCTGATTACATAGTTTGATTGCCGATGCTGATTAGATAGTATGATTGCTGATGCCGATTGGATAGTTTGATTACCGATGCTGATTAGATAGTTTGATTACCGATGCTGATTAGATAGTTTGATTGCCGATGCTGATTAGATAGTATGATTGCCGATGCCGATTGGATAGTTTGATTACCGATGCTGATTAGATAGTTTGATTACCTATGCCGATTAGATAGTTTGATTACCGATGCTGATTAGATAGTTTGATTGCCGATGCTGATTAGATAGTATGATTGCTGATGCCGATTGGATCTTTTTATTACCGATGCCGATTAGATAGTTTGATTACCGATGCCGATTAGATGGTATGATTGCTGATGCCGATTGGATCGTTTGATTAATCGATGCTGATTAGATATTATGATTGCTGATGCCGATTGGATCGTTTGATTACCGATGCTGATTAGATAGTATGATTGCTGATGCCGATTGGATCATTTGATTGCCGATGCCGATTAGATCGTTTGATTGCCGATGCTGATTAGATAGTATGATTGCTGATGCTGATTGGATCGTTTGATTATCGATGCTGATTAGATATTATGATTGCTGATGCCGATTGGATCGTTTGATTGCCGATGCCGATTAGATAGTTTGAATGCCGATGCTGATTAGATACTTTGATTGCCGATGCTGATTAGATAGTTTGATTGCAGATGCTGATTAGATAGTATGATTGCTGATGCCGATTGGATAGTTTGATTACCGATGCTGATTAGATAGTTTGATTACCGATGCTGATTAGATAGTTTGAATGCCGATGCTGATTAGATAGTTTGATTGCCGATGCCGATTGGATCGTTTGATTACCGATGCTGATTAGATAGTTTGATTGCCGATGCTGATTAGATAGTATGATTGCTGATGCCGATTGGATAGTTTGATTACCGATGCTGATTAGATAGTTTGATTGCCGATGCTGATTAGATAGTTTGATTGCCGATGCTGATTAGATAGTATGATTGCCGATGCCGATTGGATAGTTTGATTACCGATGCTGATTAGATAGTTTGATTACCTATGCCGATTAGATAGTTTGATTACCGATGCTGATTAGATAGTATGCTTGCCGATGCCGATTAGATAGTATGATTGCTGATGCCGATTGGATAGTTTGATTACCGATGCTGATTAGATAGTTTGATTACCGATGCCGATTAGATAATTTGATTGCCGATGCTGATTAGATAGTATGATTGCCGATGCTGATTAGATAGTTTGATTACCGATGCTGATTAGATAGTTTGATTACCGATGCTGATTAGATAGTATGATTGCTGATGCCGATTGGATCGTTTGATTGCCGATGCCGATTAGATAGTTTGCTTGCTGATGCTGATTAGATAGTTTGATTGCCGATGCTGATTAGATAGTTTGATTGCCGATGCTGATTAGATAGTTTGATTGCCGATGCTGATTAGATAGTATGATTGCTGATGCCGATTGGATAGTTTGATTACCGATGCTGATTAGATAGTTTGATTACCGATGCTGATTAGATAGTTTGATTGCCGATTCTGATTAGATAGTTTGATTGCCGATGCCGATTTGATAGTTTGATTACCGATGCTGATTAGATAGTTTGATTACCAATGCTGATTAGATAGTTTGATTGCTGATGCTGATTAGATAGTATGATTGCTGATGCCGATTGGATAGTTTGATTACCGATGCTGATTAGATAGTTTGATTGCCGATGCCGATTAGATAGTTTGATTGCCGATGCTGATTAGATAGTTTGATTGCCGATGCTGATTAGATAGTTTGATTGCTGATGCTGATTAGATAGTATGATTGCTGATGCCGATTGGATAGTTTGATTACCGATGCTGATTAGATAGTTTGATTACCGATGCTGATTAGATAGTTTGATTGCCGATGCTGATTAGATAGTATGATTGCCGATGCCGATTAGATCGTTTGATTGCCGATGCTGATTAGAAAGTTTGATTGCCGATGCTGATTAGATAGTTTGATTGCCGATGCTGATTAGATAGTTTGATTGCCGATGCTGATTAGATAGTATGATTGCCGATGCCGATTAGATAGTTTGATTACCAATGCCGATTAGATAGTATGATTGCTGATGCCGATTAGATAGTGTGATTACTGATGCCGATTAGATAGTATGATTGCTGATGCCGATTGGATAGTGTGATTACTGATGCCGATTAGATAGTATGATTGCCGATGCCGATTAGATAGTATGATTGCTGATGCCGATTGGATAGTTTGATTAACGATGCCGATTAGATAGTATGATTGCCGATGCCGATTAGATAGTTTGATTACCGATGCCGATTAGATAGTATGATTGCCGATGCTGATTAGATAGTATGATTGCTGATGCCAATTAGATAGTATGATTGCCGATGCCGATTAGATAGTATGATTGCCGATGCCGATTAGATAGTATGATTGCCGATGCCGATTAGATAGTATGATTGCTGATGCCGATTAGATAGTATGATTACCGATGCCGATTAGATAGTATGATTGCCGATGCCGATTAGATAGTATGATTGCTGATGCCGATTAGATAGTATGATTGCCGATGCCGATTAGATAGTATGATTGCTGATGCCGATTAGATAGTTTGATTACTGATGCCGATTAGATAGTATGATTGCTGATGCCAATTAGATAGTTTGATTGCTGATGCCGATTAGATAGTATGATTGCCGATGCCGATTAGATAGTATGATTGCCGATGCCGATTAGATAGTTTGATTGCCGATGGCGATTAGATAGTATGATTGCTGATGCCGATTAGATAGTTTGATTGCTGATGCCGATTAGATAGTATGATTGCAAATGCCGATGAGATAGTTTGATTACCGATGCCGATTAGATAGTATGATTGCTGATGCCGATTTGATAGTTTGATTACCGATGCCGATTAGATAGTATGATTGCCGATGCCGATTAGATAGTATGATTGCTGATGCCGATTGGATAGTTTGATTACCGATGCCGATTAGATAGTATGATTGCTGATGCCGATTAGATAGTTTGATTACCGACGCCGATTAGATAGTATGATTGCCGATGCCGATTAGATAGTATAATTGCCGATGCCGATTAGATAGTATGATTGCCGATGCCGATTACATAGTATGATTGCCGATGCCGATTAGAGAGTATGATTGCCAATGCCGATTAGATAGTATTATTGCCGATGCCGATGAGATAGTATGATTGCCGATGCCGATTTGATAGTATGATTGCCGATGCCGATTAGATAGTATGATTGCCGATGCCGATTAGATAGTATGATTGCCGATGCCGATTAGATAATATGATTGCCGATGCCGATTAGATAGTATGATTGCCGATGCCGATTAGATAGTAAGATCGCCGATGCCGATTAGATAGTATGATTGCTGATGCCGATTAGATAGTATGGTTGCCGATGCCGATTAGATAGTATGATTGCCGATGCCGATTAGATAGTATGATTGCCGATGCCGATTAGATAGTATGATTGCTGATGCCGATTAGATAGTATGATTGCCGATGCCGATTAGATAGTATGATTGCCGATGCCGATTAGATAGTATGCTTGCCGATGCCGAATAGATAGTATGATTGCCGATGCCGATTAGATAGTATGATTGCCGATGCCGATTAGATAGTATGCTTGCCGATGCCGATGAGATAGTATGATTGCCGATGCCGATTAGATAGTATGATTACCGATGCCGATTAGATAGTATGATTGCCGATGCCGATTAGATAGTATGATTGCCGATGCCGATTAGGTAGTATGATTGCCGATGCCGATTCGATAGTATGCTTACCGATGCCGATTAGATAGTTTGATTGCCGATGCTGATTAGATCGTTTGATTGCCGATGCTGATTAGATTGTTTGATTACCGATGCTGATTAGATAGTATGATTGCTGATGCCGATTGGATAGTTTGATTACCGATGCGGATTAGATAGTTTGATTGCCGATGCTGATTAGATAGTTTGATTGCCGATGCTGATTAGATAGTATGATTGCCGATGCCGATTAGATAGTTTGATTACCGATGCCGATTAGATAGTTTGATTGCCGATGCTGATTAGATAGTTTGATTGCCGATGCTGATTAGATAGTATGATTGCTGATGCCGATTGGATAGTTTGATTACTGATGCCGATTAGATAGTTTGATTGCCGATGCTGATTAGATAGTTTGATTGCCGATGCTGATTAGATAGTATGATTGTCGATGCCGATTAGATAGTTTGATTACCGATGCCGATTAGATAGTATGATTGCTGATGCCGATTATATAGTTTGATTACCGATGCCGATTAGATAGTATGATTGCCGATGCCGATTAGATCGTATGATTGCTGATGCCGATTGGATAGTTTGATTACCGATGCCGATTAGATAGTTTGATTGCCGATGCTGATTAGATAGTTTGATTGCCGATGCTGATTAGATAGTATGATTGCCGATGCCGATTAGATAGTATGATTGCCGATGCCGATTAGATAGTATGCTTGCCGATGCCGATTAGATAGTATGATTGCTGATGCCGATTAGATAGTATGATTGCCGATGCCGATTAGATAGTATGATTGCTGATGCCGATTGGACAGTTTGATTACCGATGCCGATTAGATAGTGTGATTGTTGATGCTGATTAGATCGTTTGATTACCGATGCCGATTAGATAGTATGATTGCCAATGCCGATTAGATAGTATGATTGCCGATGCCGATTATATAGTATGGTTGCCGATGCCGATTAGATAGTATGATTTCCGATGCCGATTAGATAGTATGATTGCTGATGCCGATTAGATAGTATGATTGCTGATGCCGATTAGATAGTATGATTGCCGATGCCGATTAGATAGTATGATTGCCGATGCCGATTAGATAGTTTGATTGCTGATGCCGATTAGATAGTTTGATTGCTGATGCCGATTAGATAGTATGATTGCCGATGCCGATTCGATAGTTTGATTGCCGATGCCGATTAGATAGTATGATTGCCGATGCCAATTAGATAGTTTGTTTGCTGATGCCGATCAGATAGTTTGATTACCGATGCCGATTAGATAGTATGATTACCGATGCCGATTAGATCGTATGATTGCTGATGCCGATTAGATAGTTTGAATACCAATGCCGATTATATTGTATGATTGCCGATGCCGATTAGATATTATGATTGCTGATGCCGATTGGATAGTTTGATTACCGATGCCGATTAGATAGTATGATTGCTGATGCCGATTAGATAGATTGATTACCGATGCCGATTATATAGTATGATTGCCAATGCCGATTAGATAGTATGCTTGCCGATGCCGATTAGATAGTATGATTGCCGATGCCGATTAGATAGTATGATTGCCGATGACGATTAGATCGTATGATTGCCGATGCCGATTAGATAGTGTGATTGCCGATGCCGATTAGATAGTATGATTGCCGATGCCGATTAGATAGTATGATTGCCGATGCCGATTATATAGTATGATTGCCGATGCCGATTAGATAGTATGATTACCGATGCCGATTAGATAGTATGATTGCCGATGCCGATTAGATAGTATGATTGCCGATGCCGATTAGATAGTATGATTGCCGATGCCGATTAGATAGTATGATTGGCGATGCCGATTAGATAGTATGATTGCCGATGCCGATTAGATAGTATGATTGCCGATGCCGAATGGATAATATGATTGCCGATGCCGATTAGATAGTATGATTGCCGATGCCGATTAGATAGTATGATTTCCGATGCCGATTAGATAGTATGATTGCCGATGCCGATTAGATAGTATGATTGCTGATGCCGATTGGATAGTTTGATTACCGATGCCGATTAAATAGTATGATTGCTGATGCCGATTAGATAGTTTGATTCCCGATGCCGATTAGATAGTATGATTGCCGATGCCGATTAGATAGTATGATTGCCGATGCCGATTAGATAGTATGGTTGCCGATGCCGATTAGATAGTATGATTGCTGATGCCGATTAGATAGTATGAATGCCGATGCCAATTAGATAGTATGATTGCCGATGCCGATTAGACAGTATGATTGCCGATGCCGATTAGATAGTATGATTGCCAATGCCGATTAGATAGTATGATTGCCAATGCCGATTAGATAGTATGATTGCCGATGCCGATTAGATAGTATGATTGCCGATGCCGATTAGATAGTATGATTACCAATGCCGATTAGATAGTATGATTGCTGATGCCGATTAGATAGTATGATTGCCGATGCCGATTAGATAGTATGATTGCCGATGCCGATTAGATAGTATGATTGCCGATGCCGATTAGGCAGTATGATTGCCGATGCCGATTAGATAGTATGATTGCCGATGCCAATTAGATAGTATGATTGCCGATGCCGATGAGATAGTATGATTGCCGATGCCGATTAGATAGTATGATTGCCGATGCCGATTAGATAGTATGATTGCCGATGCCGATTAGATAGTATGCCTGCCGCTGCCGATTAGATAGTTTGATTACCGATGCCGATTAGATAGTATGATTGCTGATGCCGATTGGATAGTTTGATTACCGATGCCGATTAGATAGGATGATTGCCGATGCCGATTGGATAGTATGATTGCCGATGCCGATTGGATAGTTTGATTACCGATGCCGATTAGATAGTTTGATTGCCGATGCCGATTAGATAGTATGATTACCGATGCCGATTAGATAGTATGATTACCGATGCCGATTAGATAGTATGATTGCCGATGCCGATTAGATAGTATGATTGCCGATGCCGATTAGATAGTATGATTGCCGATGCCGATCGGATAGTTTGATTACCGATGCCGATTAGATAGTATGATTGTTGATGCCGATTATATAGTTTGATTACCGATGCCGATTAGATAGTATGATTGCCGATGCCGATTAGATAGTATGATTACCGATGCCGATTAGATAGTATGATTGCCGATGCCGATTAGATAGTTTGATTGCCGATGCTGATTAGATAGTTGGATTGCCGATGCTGATTAGATTGTTTGATTGCCGATGCTGATTAGATAGTATGATTGCTGATGCCGATTGGATAGTTTGATTACCGATGCCGATTAGATAGTTTGATTGCCGATGCTGATTAGATAGTTTGATTGCCGATGCTGATTAGATAGTATGATTGCCGATGCCGATTAGATAGTTTGATTACCGATGCCGATTAGATAGTATGATTGCTGATGCCGATTATATAGTTTGATTACCGATGCCGATTAGATAGTATGATTGCCGATGCCGATTAGATAGTATGATTGCTGATGCCGATTAGATAGTTTGATTACCGATGCTGATTAGATAGTTTGATTGCCGATGCTGATTAGATAGTATGATTGCCGATGCCGATTAGATAGTTTGATTGCCGATGCTGATTAGATAGTATGATTGCTGATGCCGATTGGATCGTTTGATTGCCGATGCTGATTAGATAGTTTGATTGCCGATGCCGATTAGATAGTTTGATTGCCGATGCTGATTAGATAGTTTGATTGCTGATGCCGATTGGATCGTTTGATTACCGATGCTGATTAGATAGTATGATTGCTGATGCCGATTGGATCGTTTGATTACCGATGCCGATTAGATAGTTTGATTACCGATGCCGATTAGATGGTATGATTGCTGATGCGGATTGGATCGTTTGATTACCGATGCTGATTAGATAGTATGATTGCTGATGCCGATTGGATCATTTGATTGCCGATGCCGATTAGATCGTTTGATTGCCGATGCTGATTAGATAGTATGATTGCTGATGCCGATTGGATCGTTTGATTGCCGATGCCGATTAGATAGTTTGAATGCCGATGCTGATTAGATACTTTGATTGCCGATGCTGATTAGATAGTTTGATTGCAGATGCTGATTAGATAGTATGATTGCTGATGCTGGTTGGATAGTTTGATTACCGATGCTGATTAGATAGTTTGATTACCGATGCTGATTAGATAGTTTGATTGCCGATGCTGATTAGATAGTTTGATTGCCGATGCCGATTGGATCGTTTGATTACCGATGCTGATTAGATAGTTTGATTGCCAATGCTGATTAGATAGTATGATTGCTGATGCCGATTGGATAGTTTGATTACCGATGCTGATTAGATAGTTTGATTACCGATGCTGATTAGATAGTTTGATTGCCGATGCTGATTAGATAGTATGATTGCCGATGCCGATTGGATAGTTTGATTACCGAGGCTGATTAGATAGTTTGATTACCTATGCCGATTAGATAGTTTGATTACCGATGCTGATTAGATAGTTTGATTGCCGATGCTGATTAGATAGTATGATTGCTGATGCCGATTGTATAGTTTGATTACCGATGCTGATTAGATAGTTTGATTACCGATGCCGATTAGATAATTTGATTGCCGATGCTGATTAGATAGTTTGATTGCCGATGCTGATTCGATAGTTTGATTGCCGATGCTGATTAGATGGTATGATTGCTGATGCTGATTAGATAGTTTGATTACCAATGCTGATTAGATAGTTTGATTACCGATGCTGATTCGATAGTTTGATTACCGATGCTGATTAGATAGTATGATTGCTGATGCCGATTGGATCGTTTGATTGCCGATGCCGATTAGATAGTTTGATTGCCGATGCTGATTAGATAGTTTGATTGCCGATGCTGATTAGATAGTTTGATTGCCGATGCTGATTAGATAGTTTGATTGCCGATGCTGATTAGATAGTATGATTTCTGATGCCGATTGGATAGTTTGATTACCGATGCTGATTAGATAGTTTGATTACCGATGCTGATTAGATAGTTTGATTGCCGATGCTGATTAGATAGTTTGATTGCCGATGCCGATTTGATAGTTTGATTACCGATGCTGATTAGATAGTTTGATTACCAATGCTGATTAGATAGTTTGATTGCTGATGCTGATTAGATAGTATAATTGCTGATGCCGATTGGATAGTTTGATTACCGATGCCGATTAGATAGTTTGATTGCCGATGCTGATTAGATAGTTTGATTGCCGATGCTGATTAGATAGTTTGATTGCTGATGCTGATTAGATAGTATGATTGCTGATGCCGATTGGATAGTTTGATTACCGATGCTGATTAGATAGTTTGATTACCGATGCTGATTAGATAGTTTGATTGCCGATGCTGATTAGATAGTATGATTGCCGATGCCGATTAGATCGTTTGATTGCCGATGCCGATTAGATAGTATGATTGCTGATGCCGATTAGATAGTATGATTGCTGATGCCGATTAGATAGTATGATAACCGATGCCGATTAGATCGTATGATTGCCGATGCCGATTAGATAGTATGATTGCCGATGCCGATTAGATAGTATGATTGCCGATGCCGATTAGATAGTATGATTGCCGATGACGATTAGATATTATGATTGCCGATGCCGATTAGATAGTGTGATTGCCGATGCCGATTAGATAGTATGATTGCCGATGCCGATTAGATAGTATGATTGCCGATGCCGATTATATAGTATGATTGCCGATGCCGATTAGATAGTATGATTACCGATGCCGATTATATAGTATGATTGCCGATGCCGATTAGATAGTATGATTGCCGATGCCGATTAGATAGTATGATTGCCGATGCCGATTAGATAGTATGATTGACGATGCCGATTAGATATTATGATTGCCGATGCCGATTAGATAGTATGATTGCCGATGCCGATTAGATAGTATGATTGCCGATGCCGATCAGATAGTATGATTGCCGATGCCGATTAGATAGTATGATTTCCGATGCCGATTCGATAGTATGATTGACGATGCCGATTAGATAGTATGATTGCCGATGCCGATTGGATAGTTTGATTACCGATGCCGATTAAATAGTATGATTGCTGATGCCGATTAGATAGTTTGATTCCCGATGCCGATTAGATAGTATGATTGCCGATGCCGATTAGATAGTATGGTTGCCGATGCCGATTAGATAGTATGATTGCCGATGCCGATTAGATAGTATGAATGCCGATGCCGATTAGATAGTATGATTGCCGATGCCGATTAGATAGTATGATTGCCGATGCCGATTAGATAGTATGATTGCCGATGCCGATTAGATAGTATGATTGCCGATGCCGATTAGATAGTATGATTGCCGATGCCGATTAGATAGTATGATTGCCGATGCCGATTAGATAGTATGATTACCGATGCCGATTAGATAGAAAGATTGCCGATGCCGATTAGATAGTATGATTGCCGATGCCGATTAGATAGTATGATTGCCGATGCCGATTAGATAGTATGATTGCCGATGCCGATTAGGCAGTATGATTGCCGATGCCGATTAGATAGTATGATTGCCGATGCCAATTAGATAGTATGATTGCCGATGCCGATGAGATAGTATGATTGCCGATGCCGATTAGATAGTATGATTGCCGATGCCGATTAGATAGTATGATTGCCGAAGCCGATTAGATAGTATGATTGCCGATGCCGATTAGATAGTATGCCTGCTGATGCCGATTAGATAGTTTGATTACCGATGCCGATTAGATAGTATGATTGCTGATGCTGATTGGATAGTTTGATTACCGATGCCGATTAGATAGGATGATTGCCGATGCCGATTGGATAGTATGATTGCCGATGCCGATTGGATAGTTTGATTACCGATGCCGATTAGATAGTTTGATTGCCGATGCCGATTAGATAGTATGATTACCGATGCCGATTAGATAGTATGATTGCCGATGCCGATTAGATAGTATGATTGCCGATGCCGATTAGATAGTATGATTGCCGATGCCGATCGGATAGTTTGATTACCGATGCCGATTAGATAGTATGATTGCCGATGCCGATTGGATAGTATGATTGCCGATGCCGATTGGATAGTTTGATTGCCGATGCCGATTAGATAGTATGATTGCCGATGCTGATTAGATAGTATGATTGTGGATGCCGATCGGATAGTTTGATTGCCGATGCCGATTAGATAGTATGATTGCCGATACTGATTGTATAGTTTGATTGCCGATGCAGATTAGATAGTATGATTCCCGATGCCGATTGGATCGTTTGATTGCCGATGCCGATTAGATAGTATGATTGCCGATGCCGATTGGATCGTTTGATTGCCAATGGCGATTCGATAGTATGATTGCCAATGCCGATTGGATAGTTTGATTGCCGATACTGATTGGATAGTTTGATTGCTGATGCCGATTAGATAGTATGATTGCTGATGCTGATTGGATAGTTTGATTACCGATGCCGATTAGATAGTATGATTGCTGATGCTGATTCGATTGTTTGATTGCCGATGCCGATTAGATAGTATGATTGCTGATGCCGATTGGATAGTTTAATTACCGATGCCGATTAGATAGTATGATTGCTGATGCCGATTGGATAGTTTGATTGCCGATGCCGATTAGATAGTATGATTGCCGATGCCGATTGGATAGTTTGATTGCCGATGCCGATTAGATAGTATGATTGCTGATGCTGAATGGATAGTTTGATTGCCGATGCCGATTATATAGGATGATTGCTGATGCTGATTGGATAGTTTGATTGCCTATACTGATTGGATAGTTTGATTGCCGTGCCGATTAGATAGTATGATTGCCGATACTGATTGGATAGTTTGATTGCCGATGCCGATTGGATAGTATGATTGCTGATGCTGATTGGATAGTTTGATTGCCGATACTGATTGGATAGTTTGATTGCCGATGCCGATTAGATAGTATGATTGCCGATACTGATTGGATAGTTTGATTGCCGATGCCGATTGGATAGTTTGATTGCCGATACTGATTGGATAGTTTGATTGCCGATGCCGATTGGATAGTTTGATTGCCGATGCCGATTGGATAGTTTGATTGCCGATACTGATTGGATAGTTTGATTGCCGATGTCGATTGGATCGTTTGATTGCCGATGCCAATTAGATAGTATGATTGCTGATGCTGATTAGATAGTTTGATTGCCGATGCCGATTAGATAGTTTGATTACCGATGCTGATTAGACAGTATGATTGCTGATGCCGATTGGATAGTTTGATTGCCGATGCCGATTGGATAGTTTCATTGCCGATACTGATTGGATCGTTTGATTACCGATGCCGATTAGATAGTATGATTGCTGATGCCGATTGGATAGTTTGATTACCGATGCCGATTAGATAGTACGATTGCTGATGCCGATTGGATAGTTTGATTACCGATGCCGATTAGATAGTATGATTGCTGATGCCGATTGGATAGTTTGATTGGCGATGCCGATTAGATAGTATGATTGCCGATACTGATTGGATAGTTTGATTGCCGATGCCGATTAGATAGTATGATTGCCGATGCCGATTGGATAGTTTGATTGCCGATGCCGATTAGATAGTATGATTGCCGATGCCGATTAGATAGTATGATTGCCGATGACGATTAGATATTATGATTGCCGATGCCGATTAGATAGTGTGATTGCCGATGCCGATTAGATAGTATGATTGCCGATGCCGATTAGATAGTATGATTGCCGATGCCGATTAGATAGTATGATTGCCGATGACGATTAGATATTATGATTGCCGATGCCGATTAGATAGTGTGATTGCCGATGCCGATTAGATAGTATGATTGCCGATGCCGATTAGATAGTATGATTGCCGATGCCGATTATATAGTATGATTGCCGATGCCGATTAGATAGTATGATTACCGATGCCGATTAGATAGTATGATTGCCGATGCCGATTAGATAGTATGATTGCCGATGCCGATTAGATAGTATGATTGCCGATGCCGATTAGATAGTATGATTGCCGATGCCGATTAGATAGTATGATTGCCGATGCCGATCAGATAGTATGATTGCCGATGCCGATTAGATAGTATGATTTCCGATGCCGATTCGATAGTATGATTGACGATGCCGATTAGATAGTATGATTGCCGATGCCGATTGGATAGTTTGATTACCGATGCCGATTAAATAGTATGATTGCTGATGCCGATTAGATAGTTTGATTCCCGATGCCGATTAGATAGTATGATTGCCGATGCCGATTAGATAGTATGGTTGCCGATGCCGATTAGATAGTATGATTGCCGATGCCGATTAGATAGTATGAATGCCGATGCCGATTAGATAGTATGATTGCCGATGCCGATTAGATAGTATGATTGCCGATGCCGATTAGATAGTATGATTACCGATGCCGATTAGATAGTATGATTGCCGATGCCGATTAGATAGTATGATTGCCGATGCCGATTAGATAGTATGATTGCCGATGCCGATTAGATAGTATGATTGCCGATGCCGATTAGATAGTATGATTGCCGATGCCGATTAGATAGTATGATTTCCGATGCCGATTAGATAGTATGATTTCCGATGCCGATTCGATAGTATGATTGACGATGCCGATTAGATAGTATGATTGCCGATGCCGATTGGATAGTTTGATTACCGATGCCGATTAAATAGTATGATTGCTGATGCCGATTAGATAGTTTGATTCCCGATGCCGATTAGATAGTATGATTGCCGATGCCGATTAGATAGTATGGTTGCCGATGCCGATTAGATAGTATGATTGCCGATGCCGATTAGATAGTATGAATGCCGATGCCGATTAGATAGTATGATTGCCGATGCCGATTAGATAGTATGATTGCCGATGCCGATTAGATAGTATGATTGCCGATGCCGATTAGATAGTATGATTGCCGATGCCGATTAGATAGTATGATTGCCGATGCCGATTAGATAGTATGATTGCCGATGCCGATTAGATAGTATGATTACCGATGCCGATTAGATAGTATGATTGCCGATGCCGATTAGATAGTATGATTGCCGATGCCGATTAGATAGTATGATTGCCGATGCCGATTAGATAGTATGATTGCCGATGCCGATTAGGCAGTATGATTGCCGATGCCGATTAGATAGTATGATTGCCGATGCCAATTAGATAGTATGATTGCCGATGCCGATGAGATAGTATGATTGCCGATGCCGATTAGATAGTATGATTGCCGATGCCGATTAGATAGTATGATTGCCGAAGCCGATTAGATAGTATGATTGCCGATGCCGATTAGATAGTATGCCTGCTGATGCCGATTAGATAGTTTGATTACCGATGCCGATTAGATAGTATGATTGCTGATGCCGATTGGATAGTTTGATTACCGATGCCGATTAGATAGGATGATTGCCGATGCCGATTGGATAGTATGATTGCCGATGCCGATTGGATAGTTTGATTACCGATGCCGATTAGATAGTTTGATTGCCGATGCCGATTAGATAGTATGATTACCGATGCCGATTAGATAGTATGATTGCCGATGCCGATTAGATAGTATGATTGCCGATGCCGATTAGATAGTATGATTGCCGATGCCGATCGGATAGTTTGATTACCGATGCCGATTAGATAGTATGATTGCCGATGCCGATTGGATAGTATGATTGCCGATGCCGATTGGATAGTTTGATTGCCGATGCCGATTAGATAGTATGATTGCCGATGCTGATTAGATAGTATGATTGTGGATGCCGATCGGATAGTTTGATTGCCGATGCCGATTAGATAGTATGATTGCCGATACTGATTGTATAGTTTGATTGCCGATGCAGATTAGATAGTATGATTCCCGATGCCGATTGGATCGTTTGATTGCCGATGCCGATTAGATAGTATGATTGCCGATGCCGATTGGATCGTTTGATTGCCAATGGCGATTCGATAGTATGATTGCCAATGCCGATTGGATAGTTTGATTGCCGATACTGATTGGATAGTTTGATTGCTGATGCCGATTAGATAGTATGATTGCTGATGCTGATTGGATAGTTTGATTACGGATGCCGATTAGATAGTATGATTGCTGATGCTGATTCGATTGTTTGATTGCCGATGCCGATTAGATAGTATGATTGCTGATGCCGATTGGATAGTTTAATTACCGATGCCGATTAGATAGTATGATTGCTGATGCCGATTGGATAGTTTGATTGCCGATGCCGATTAGATAGTATGATTGCCGATGCCGATTGGATAGTTTGATTGCCGATGCCGATTAGATAGTATGATTGCTGATGCTGAATGGATAGTTTGATTGCCGATGCCGATTATATAGGATGATTGCTGATGCTGATTGGATAGTTTGATTGCCTATACTGATTGGATAGTTTGATTGCCGTGCCGATTAGATAGTATGATTGCCGATACTGATTGGATAGTTTGATTGCCGATGCCGATTGGATAGTATGATTGCTGATGCTGATTGGATAGTTTGATTGCCGATACTGATTGGATAGTTTGATTGCCGATGCCGATTAGATAGTATGATTGCCGATACTGATTGGATAGTTTGATTGCCGATGCCGATTGGATAGTTTGATTGCCGATACTGATTGGATAGTTTGATTGCCGATGCCGATTGGATAGTTTGATTGCCGATGCCGATTGGATAGTTTGATTGCCGATACTGATTGGATAGTTTGATTGCCGATGTCGATTGGATCGTTTGATTGCCGATGCCAATTAGATAGTATGATTGCTGATGCTGATTAGATAGTTTGATTGCCGATGCCGATTAGATAGTTTGATTACCGATGCTGATTAGACAGTATGATTGCTGATGCCGATTGGATAGTTTGATTGCCGATGCCGATTGGATAGTTTCATTGCCGATACTGATTGGATCGTTTGATTACCGATGCCGATTAGATAGTATGATTGCTGATGCCGATTGGATAGTTTGATTACCGATGCCGATTAGATAGTACGATTGCTGATGCCGATTGGATAGTTTGATTACCGATGCCGATTAGATAGTATGATTGCTGATGCCGATTGGATAGTTTGATTGGCGATGCCGATTAGATAGTATGATTGCCGATACTGATTGGATAGTTTGATTGCCGATGCCGATTAGATAGTATGATTGCCGATGCCGATTGGATAGTTTGATTGCCGATGCCGATTAGATAGTATGATTACCGATGCCGATTGGATAGTTAGATTACCGATGCCGATTAGATAGTATGATTGCTGATGCTGATTGGATAGTTTGATTGCCGATGCCGATTAGATAGTATGATTGCCGATGCTGATTGGATAGTTTGATTGCCGATGCCGATTAGATAGTATGATTGCCGATGCTGATTGGATAGTTTGATTGCCGATGCCGATTAGATAGTATGATTGCCGATGCTGATTGGATAGTTTGATTGCCGATGCCGATTAGATAGTATGATTGCCGATGCTGATTGGATAGTTTGATTGCTGATGCCGATTAGATAGTATGATTGCCGATGCTGATTGGATAGTTTGATTGCCGATGCCGATTAGACAGTATGATTGCTGATGCTGATTGGATGGTTTGATTGCTGATGCCGATTAGATAGTATGATTGCCGATGCCGATTGGATAGTTTGATTGCCGATGCCGATTAGATAGTATGATTGCCGATGCTGATTGGATAGTTTGATTGCCGATACTGATTGGATAGTTTGATTGCCGATACTGATTGGATAGTTTGATTGCCGATGCTGATGAGATAGTATGATTGCCGATGCCGATTGGATAGTTTGCTTGCCAATGCCGATTGGATAGTTTGATTACCGATGCCGATTAGATAGTATGATTGCTGATGCTGATTGGATAGTTTGATTGCCGATACTGATTGGATAGTTTGATTGCCGATACTGATTGGATAGTTTGATTGCCGATGCCGATTAGATAGTATGATTGCTGATATTGATTGGATAGTTTGATTGCCGATGCCGATTAGATAGTTTGATTACTGATCCTGATTGGATAGTTTGATTGTCGATCCTGATTGGATAGTTTGATTACTGATCTTGATTGGATAGTTTGATTGCCGATGCTGATTGGATAGTTTGATTGCCGATGCGGATTGGATAGTTTGATTACTGATCTTGATTGGATAGTTTGATTGCCGATGCTGATTGGATAGTTTGATTACTGATCCTGATTGTATAGTTTGATTGCCGATGCGGATTGGATAGTTTGATTACTGATCCTGATTGGATAGTGTGATTACTGATCCTGATTGTATTGTTTGATTACTGATCTTGATTGGATAGTTTGATTACTGATCCTGATTGTATAGTTTGATTGCCGATGCGGATTGGATAGTTTCATTACTGATCCTGATTGGATAGTTTGATTACTGATCCTGATTGTATTGTTTGATTACTGATCCTGATTGGATAGTTTGATTACGGATCCTGATTGGATAGTTTGATTACTGATCCTGATTGGATAGTTTGATTGCCGATGCGGATTGGATAGTTTGATTACAGATCCTGATTGGATAGTTTGATGACTGATCCTGATTGTATTGTTTGATTACTGATCTTGATTTGATAGTTTGATTGCCGATGCTGATTGGATAGTTTGATTACTGATCCTGATTGGATAGTTTGATTGCCGATGCGGATTGGATAGTTTGATTACTGATCCTGATTGGATAGTTTGATTGCCGATGCGGATTGGATAGTTTGATTGCCGTTACTGATTGGATAGTTTGACTGCCGATGCTGATTGGATAGTTTGATTGCCGATGCTGATTGGATAGTTTGATTACTGATCCTGATTGGATAGTTTGATTACTGATCCTGATTGGATAGTTTGATTACTGATCCTGATTGGATAGTTTGATTACTGATCCTGATTGGATAGTTTGATTGCTGATCCTGATTAGATTGTTTGATTGCCGATAATTTAGTGAATTCTACTTTTACAGGCATCGTTTTCGACATGAACAGACGGTGCAGGAAGAATATTGTTGCGGATATGAGGCCTTTATTTTTTTGATTGTGTTGTATTGTGGTAAATTGGTGATGATTATTGTTTATTCTGCGCCCCCTGCCTCCGGAGCTGTGTAAAGGTGAAAGGGCATCCCATAATTAGTCCACAAGCATACACGTCAGCCAATAATAGAATACCCCTGTTTGATAGTTATATCTTATTCTGTGTTTTAGAGTAAGGCTGTGTCTCCCATTAATTGAAGTACTCCATTGCACCAGTGAAAGAGAATAGATCTTCTTTCATTCCCATCCCCAAAATCTCCATTTCCTTTCACATCCCCTTTCGTCATTGCCGAGCCTCGATTGCCAATTACCTCCCCTCCAAAACCACCATTGAACAAGTGCTCGAGTCGGGGAAGAGGGGCGTGCCCGCCCGTCGTCATCAAGGGCGGAGCCAGAGGGTCGCATGACCAACCAGGGCCGAGGTGAGCACACCGATGGGCGTGTCCTGAAGGCCGGCGGCTTGATCGCTGGAGGCGCTATAAAGGCGCGCGCGCAAGTGGCGTGAGAGGGTCAGTCAGAGAGTCAGTGGAGTCGGTGGTCAGTTGGTTGCGTTGGTTGCAGTGAGGAGTCGGTGGTGGTGGTCAGTTGGTTGCGTTGGTTGCGGTGAGGAGTCGGTGGTGAGGAGTGAGTGGACCAAGAAAGAGTTGAGGGTTGGACCAGACGCGTCAGACGAGTCCTGGCAAAGCACGCGACGTCCACAGCAGCCACAACAGCAGCTTGGGGCCTGAACGGCGGTTTTGAGCAGGGCCGCAAAGGAACGGCGGCTGCTAAACGCGCCGATCGTGCTGCAGGACCCCCTTGGACCTTCCTCTCCCTCCAGCCATCCACCTCCTGCCTTTCCACCCTTCTTGTGTACGTGAGTTTGTTTTGTTTGTTCTGTCCCTGGGTTAATTAAGTCTGTATAAGCTAGTATTTGCACTGTGTCACCTGCGTCTTATGTGTTGTAAATAAACTTGATTGCTCCTTTTTTTTGCTTGTGTGTGTACAATAAATCCCATTACTCTTCTGTCCATCTTCTCGTTTTATTCCTTTTCCTCTTTGCATTTCGTCGTTTTAGAGTTTTCCAGATTGGGCAGCTGCGGTGCGATACGGCCAAAGTTCTGGGTGAATCGGGTGAGTCGGGGAACAACTGTTCGGTCGCGGAGCCTTCGCTCGGCAAAGTAACATCTAAACCGCGATCAGTAACAATTGGTGTCGGGAAGTGGGATTGGACCCGAAGCGCGCTTAACGCGCTCAAAATTACAAAATACCGAAATTGCTTTTGTTTTACAAAACCCGAATTTTGAAATCGCGCCATGGCTGGTCAAGGCGACGGGATGCCGGTGGGAGAGATAGACGGGGTAGAATCGACCCAGGACCTCGGGGAAATGTATGTGGATGAAAGAGAGGAGGAGAACATTGGCAATGTGGTTGAGGGGGTATCAGGCGCACAAAATGGCGCTCTCGCGCACGAGGTTTCAGGCGCGCAAAAAGGCGCCTCGCACGAGCGCGCGGTAGCCGAGCCCGCTGTATCAGCGGGCTTTAACATGCAGCCGATTGACATGCAGGCCCTCATTGCGCAGCTACAGGCAGCTGTACAGATGAGTATGGGAGACCAAATTGGAGGTTTGAAAAACAGTATGGGGGTAATGAGGGACGAATTGAGGGCTGATAGTGAGCGATTGAGTGAGCGATTAGAGGGCCAAATGGGGGCAATGAGGGATGAAGCGAGGGGTACTGGTGAGGGGTTAGACAAGAAACTTGGGAAGTTAGACAATAATTTTGAGGAGTTAGACAAGAAATTTGGGAAGTTAGACAATAATTTTGAGGGGTTAGACAACGGGATAAAAGAGGTGAAAAATGGGTTAATGGGGTTAGAAAATAGGATGGAGGACAAATTGCGGGAAATAGGGGAACAATCTGCCAGGGAAATCAAACGAATGGGGAACCAGATAGAGGAGGTGCAAATCGGGTTAGAAAGTAAACTGGATGCTCAGAGGGATGAATTGGGACAGATGAGGGTGGCATCTACAAAAGAGATGGAGGAGATACGACGAGGTGTAAGTGAGGAGGTTTCGGGGCTACGCGAGGAGGTAAAGCGAGGTGAGAAGCGTATGGGAGAAAGAGGTGAGGAATAATACGGCTAGGTTACAAGGGGGAATAGAAGATCTGACGGAGGAGGTGGAACAGCTGACAGAGGGACAAACGGAGTTAGTGGAGCAGGTTCCAAGGAACACTGCGGTACTAGGAGGGTTAAAAGCGACACAAAGAGACATCAAGGAAGACTTGATAGCGACACAGAGGCAATGTCAGATGGTACGTGAGGGACTGACAATGAGGGTGGACGAGGTGACAGAGATAATGGAGACAAAGGACCGGCAGGTGAGGATGCACATAGAGACGGTCACGGTAGCCTTAGAGGACGAACTTGAGGAGACGCACCGGGAAATAAAGGAGGTGAAGCAAAAATTAGAGGAAGTGGAAGAAGAGGTGAGTGAAATTAAGAAGAGACGGACAGAAACTAAGAGAGAAATAAGGGAGGAGGTAATGGAATTGGTACAAGGTCTGTGCTCGAATCGTGATGTGCTGCTCACTAACCAAATAAAGAGTTTGCAGGTGGCAAAGGAGGAGCGGAGACGAGGTGCCAAGGTGAGTGGCGATATAATCGGAAATGTACATGATGTGAGGAAAGCTTCAGTCGGCTTGTCGTTGATGTGGACTCGGGTGTTCGTGAGAGGCCGTTGGTGAAGTGTGTGACAGGTCAGGTGTGCGAAAAAAGAGGTGTGCGAGAATGTCCGACCATGGGGTGTGTGAGGAAAAAGTGCACGCCGACCAGTGAGTGTGCTGTCGAGAGTGAGTCGGTCGTAGCGCGTGTGCGAGGGGGTACATGGAAGCGTGGTGTGGTGAGTGTTACAGAGGATGTAACGAGAAAGTGTACGCCTGTGGTGAGTGTTACAGAGGGTGTAACGGGAGAGTGTGCGCAAGAGTGTGCGTGAGAAAGGTGTGTAACGGACAGGTGCATGAGGAAAGAGTGCGCTGTCGAGAGTAAGGGTGAGTGCGTTGTCAAGAATGGAGGTGAGAGTAGTGAGAGTGACACGGAGCGTGAGTTGGTTGTGACAGGTGAGCGAGGATGTACACCTGGAATGGAAGGATGCACACCTGGAATGGTAGAGCGTGTGTGGGAATGCACACTTGAGTTGGTCGTGAGGCACGTGGTTGGGTGTGCGAATGAAAGCACACCTGTGATTGTCACAGAGGAGGTGACCGAGGAAGGGGCGCGAAGAGGTGTATTGGTGAGGTGTGCGAGCGACGAATGTGTGCCAAGGTGCTCGGTGGTCAGGTGTGTGACCAGGTCTGTGAGCGGAATGAGTGTACCGAGGTGTGTAAGGAAAGGTACGAGGAGCATGGGAACAGCTGGAGGTATGAGCAAGAAAGGGGTAGCGTATGCGTGCAAGCATGCAGGTGAGGCATCGACGGTAACCGGGTTAGCGGTTAGAGCGACTTTTAGCCGAATCGGGCCCTCGGTGCGTGCCAGGCTTCGCGTGCCGCGAGAACCAGCGGGGATCCGAGCCACCGCGGGTTCGAAAGGACCGCCGTATGCGATCCACGCTGGGCCTCGCTTGGAACGGCCGCGTCCGTGCTCCACTAGGCGGAGCGGGCAGCTCGATAGGAAGGGTCGTCATGGCGACCACTTTTTGTTGAGACGTGCCGGCAGGTCGAGATCGGGACATTGGATGGCTCCACGCCGAGGTGGTGCGTGGGATCTCGGCCCGGGTAAGCCCCCGTCCCTGCCCCGAATGCGGGACGTATCCAGCCGCTGGCACAAAACAACCCGCATTCATTGCTCGGCTGTACGAAGCCGGGCTGTAGACGTGAATTGGCGCACCGAGAGGATCTAATAAGTAGACGGGTGATGAGGTTAGTGTTTTGGACCCAAAATTAGAAAAAGGCAAAATTTGATGATTGGTACGGTGATTGGCAGATGATTGGCAAAATTTTTGATTGGCTGAAATTTGGTGTGCCAAATTGATAGTAGGACCTCCCCGATGTGGTGGGATGGCAACTCTGTCATCCCTCACAAAAGGGGGGCAAAGGAGCACTAGTTATGGGGTTGATGGCAGTGAAAACTAGCCCGGGTGGGTTAGGATATTGTGTGTAGGGATCTAGCGAAGATGACATTAGGTAACGTTAAGGTTAGTTAGTGACAAGGATACCTGTAGGGGGGACGCAGGTAGATTAGAGTGGATGATAATGACGAGGGAGCGCAATAGTTTAAAGGGACGACTGGGAAGCGCAAGTTTCAGAGGGGAGTAGTTAGATGAGATGATGCCGTGTGTGTGAGGATTGAACAGGTGTGATTGCACAGGTGTGCAACTGAACAGGTGTGTGGAGCAGTGTATGAGTGAGTGAAGGTGATTGTGTATTGTGCTGACCAAATGGTCTAGGAAGAGGAGAAGGGTGCAGGTGGCACCAGGTATGATTGCACAGGTGTGCAACGACAGGTGAATGGAGGACAGGTGTATGGGATAAATGGTATGGAGTATTGGAATGGATGGTCGTGGAGTGAGTATGGTGGAAATTGTGGAGTGGAGTGGATGGTGCGAAGGTGTGAATGGGGGAAGAGTGGACCCTCATCACGGATACCCGGGGCGGGTAGTGTAAGTGTTAGGTAGAGGGTATAGGTAAATTGTGGTTGGATATTGGCATCTGTGGTGCGGGTGAAAGAATGGTCTTTGGATGGGTGCATTAGTGTTGTGGAAATGGCTGGGCGTGTAGCCTGTTAGTGTGTGTAGTTGGTTGGGCGCTCCACCACTGTGAGGATGTCGGCCAGGTGAGGCCGCAGGTGGGCTCTGGGAGCCGTAGTAGTTGTTGTGGATGGGGCCCGAGGATCCGGAGGACGGACCCGGGTAGCCCAGTGCCAGAGGGCACCGAGTGGGGTGACAGAGCCAGGAGGGGCTTTCCCCAGTTAGTTAGGTTAGGGTGAGGAGCTAGGTAAGCTCGGGTGGCAACTGCAGTGGTGGAGGTGTGCAGGTGGGTAGACCTGCTGGGAGAGCTACACGTCGCAGCCCAGAAATTGTGCGAGGGCACCGGGAGATGAATCGGGGGAGTGAGACCCCAAATTGAGAAGCACCACAGTTTGGTCAATGGGAATTGGTTTTTAGAACCCATAGTGTAAGTTGGCCAATGGATTGGCAGGGAGAGACCCCGGGTAGTGTAAAGTGTGTTAAAATCATTTAGAGGATAGTTAGGATTGAAGTCTCCTCACACCATCTGCATCCACTCACCTGAGGTGACAGGTACTCCACACCATGCCATGTTTTGATTATTTTTTACTGTGCAAATGTTTGGATTGTGAGACGCATCATGACGTGGGTGTGACATTGTGCTTGATGTTCCATCTCTTCCTCCTTATGAGGATTGATGATGAATTTGGTGATGGCAAATTTTGAAGTAGAGGGATTGGGGAGACGAATTTGGTATAGGAGAAATATGGGGAAGACGTGACAGTAGTGACGAATTTGTAAATGGGTAGATTTTGTAAATATGGGGTAAGGGCAAGGGTAGTGTAGGTGACAGGGGGGTGACGTACGGTAGGGACGAGCTTTCTCACTTCGCCCTCCATACGCATTTCACCTTGCATTGCCTTATTGATGTGTACCCTTGTGACCTTACCCCTCGCTCAATTGTCTCTTTTGTCTCCCACATGACCTGTGCGCCATTGGGCGCCGAGGGGAGCGTGCGTGGGTCGGCCATTGTGCGCCCGAAATTCCCAGAACCAGCTGTCTGCATCGATGCACCACATTATGGACCACATGCCTGTGGCCGAGCACCACTTATGGACCCCATGGGTTGGGGCATGGCCCCTCTGCTGGAACCGGCCATGAGGGCCCGAAATCTTGCTGGCGGACCTTGGCCACAGGGCACTGATGCCCCACAGGTGAACCACACGTAGTCGGCCCTGTGGGCCATAAATAAAGAAAATAAAAAGGACACATTGGGCACACTTTATTGCAAATAGGCCGCCAGTAAGAAAATGAAAGAATGACAACATCTGGAAGACCAAATAATAATAACCAGCAGAGGGAGCCGAAGAGCAAGAGATCACCTGCAGGGTTAGGGGTTGTTGATTTTATTTTTATTGAACATGCATTGAACACTGATGAACTATGGTGACTGCACCGATTGGTGCTTGGGTGTGTATTGGTGCGTTTTTAGGTGCTTTAATGGTGCATTGATGCAGAGCAGACTGTCTCCCCCCCAGAAAGAACAATCACAGGTCCTGGGTTAGTTTTGTAAATAAAAATAGCGTCATTGTAAATAATGCTTCCCACCGTCAGTGTATAGTTTGAAGACCATTCCGCAATTCGGTTAACTGTGGGCGTAAGTCTGTTAGGCAGGGTGCAATGGAGCAGCGGGACACATTTATTTATGTTTTAAAACTGTCGCACTCAGGGTCAGGTTAAAAGTAGAGGGAACTACACCTACGTGTCACACTAAATAAAAGTTGTAGGCCCGGGACGTGCCTAAGAGGAGGAGGGTGCAGTGTTGCGGATATGATGCCTGTATTTTTTTGATTGTGTTGTATTGTGGTAAATTGGTGATGATTATTGTTTATTCTGCGCCCCCTGCCTCTGGAGCTGTGTAAAGGTGAAAGGGCATCCCATAATTAGTCCACAAGCATACACGTCAGCCAATAATAGAATACCCCTGTTTGATAGTTATATCTTATTCTGTGTTTTAGAGTAAGGCTGTGTCTCCCATTAATTGAAGTACTCCATTGCACCAGTGAAAGAGAATAGATCCCCTTTCATTCCCATCCCCAAAATCTCCATTTCCTTTCACATCCCCTTTCGTCATTGCCGAGCCTCGATTGCCAATTACCTCCCCTCCAAAACCACCATTGAACAAGTGCTCGAGTCGGGGAAGAGGGGCGTGCCCGCCCGTCGTCATCAAGGGCGGAGCCAGAGGGTCGCATGACCAACCAGGGCCGAGGTGAGCACACCGATGGGCGTGTCCTGAAGGCCGGCGGCTTGATCGCTGGAGGCGCTATAAAGGCGCGCGCGCAAGTGGCGTGAGAGGGTCAGTCAGAGAGTCAGTGGAGTCGGTGGTCAGTTGGTTGCGTTGGTTGCGGTGAGGAGTCGGTGGTGGTGGTCAGTTGGTTGCGTTGGTTGCGGTGAGGAGTCGGTGGTGAGGAGTGAGTGGACCAAGAAAGAGTTGAGGGTTGGACCAGACGCGTCAGACGAGTCCTGGCAAAGCACGCGACGTCCACAGCAGCCACAACAGCAGCTTGGGGCCTGAACGGCGGTTTTGAGCAGGGCCGCAAAGGAACGGCGGCTGCTAAACGCGCCGATCGTGCTGCAGGACCCCCTTGGACCTTCCTCTCCCTCCAGCCATCCACCTCCTGCCTTTCCACCCTTCTTGTGTACGTGAGTTTGTTTTGTTTGTTCTGTCCCTGGGTTAATTAAGTCTGTATAAGCTAGTATTTGCACTGTGTCACCTGCATCTTATGTGTTGTAAATAAACTTGATTGCTCCTTTTTTTTTGCTTGTGTGTGTACAATAAATCCCATTACTCTTCTGTCCGTCTTCTCGTTTTATTCCTTTTCCTCTTTGCATTTCGTCGTTTTAGAGTTTTCCAGATTGGGCAGCTGCGGTGCGATACGGCCAAAGTTCTGGGTGAATCGGGTGAGTCGGGGAACAACTGTTCGGTCGCGGAGCCTTCGCTCGGCAAAGTAACATCTAAACCGCGATCAGTAACAATATATTCACCAAGCGTTTTCTTTACATATTAACGCTCTTCACGCAAACACTCGGCTCGTGGGGCGTGGTTTAAAACCAGAAACAACCAATCAACTCTAAGTGCATGAGGACGAAGCACGAGGGTGAAGAAGAAGAGGTTTTTTGTTGTTTTTTAGACGGACTCTCTCCACTCAAGGGGCTTGAAGTGAAAAGCGGGATAACGTGGAGCGGGGAAAGACTGGCCATCGCTGTTGTTTGGTTTCCCTTGGGAATATCAGCAAAGTGCTAATTCACCACCTGCTCGCTGGTCACGACAACCTGACAAACTATTCAACTTGTCGGGGTTATTTTTCCCCGCCATTTTGGATCGCTTTTTGCCAGTGGAATATTCATTATGTTAAACCACCGCGCTGGTCACCCCCAAAACATTGGTATTTTCGTCTCCTGAAAATCAACATTTCATGACGGGTTTACCTGCCGAGACTTTTGACCAGTTTCTGGGGAGCATTGGCTGCATCGCGGTGAAACATCCACCGTTACTCCCGATTTTCCACGTTCGTCGAGCGTAATGCAGACCGAGGATTGCCAGCAAGCATAGAACCACCGTATGACCACACATAAGGAGAAATTCACACACACATCATTTATACACTCTTGTACCACACTTTGTCAAAAGCCTTCGAGATGTCAAGAGCAACAACAATGACTTCTCCACAATGATCCAAAGCCATATGCCACTATGTGTATTACACCCAAGGGTGAGGGTTGGCACGGGGTGACCGTGCAGGGGTTGCATTGAGATCGGCTATGGTTTTGCCCCGTGCGGCATGATTGCGGTTGGTGAATAAAAGCTGATTTATCACCTCAACAAGACTGGTGTTTGGTCGTGGTGTCGAGGTTGGAGATTCCCTGTAACTAAAGTGGCATGGTGCAGCGTCCGGAAACATTTCCACTCATTCTTCGCCCCGTAGGGACTAGAGACGGTAATCGGCAGCGCATCACTGTTACGAGTGCCATCTTTGAACTCCACTCACACCTCACAGGAAGGTGAGCGGCCAACCAGCTCGTGCTGTAGCTGTGTTACATTCATCGTCTTGCATTCCACAACATGCCCGTCATCAAAATGACCGCCACACACCATGCACCGACCGAAGCAATGGTCACTCAGAAAAACTGAAACGGTGAATTCTTTTGAAAATTGGAGACACAATTTTCGTTGTATTTTATCGCTCGATCCCAACTTTGCTCCATTCCTCACCGAGAGTGTCACCTGGGAGAAGAAGAGCAGAGCGTTCCCCTTTCATGGACTCATCGATGATGACGGTGATGTCCCCGCTGAGCGACATGGAACTGCCCAGCAGAAAACTACAATGCTGGAACTTATGCTTGGTCAAATTGCAAACTACTGCCCTGTGATATCCCGTAACACTATAGTCTGAAACTCTACATCTATAGCCAACATATGGCAGTCGATTCGACAACATTTTGGATTCCAGTCGACGGGTGCACACTTTATTGACTTTGCAGCGATACACCATAACCCCGAGGAGCGCCATGGAGACTTGTATCAGCGCCTGATGGCATTTGTGGAGAATAACTTGCTCTGACAGGATGGTGGCATTTCCCACCATGACCAGGTCATCACTGAAGGTGAGGAGCTATCTCCTTCATGAGAGAATTTTATTGTGCTCACATGGCTTCATTTTGTCCACAGTGTGCTTCCCGGATTTGTCAAACAACGCTATGGAACTGAGCTTAGATCCCGCACCTTGGCCTCCATAAAGCCGGAGATATCCCAAGCGCTCGACTCACTATTAGATGAGCTCCACACTGCTGAAGATGCAAAGTCCATGCGTACGTCAGCGTCTCGACCACAAGGCCCCTGCCCGACATTATTCCCATCGCCAAATCCCAGGCAAGTCCTTTCGGGGACTCGCCCCAACAAAGTTGCGAAGTCCTGTACCCTTTGCAAACAAGTGTGTCGTGCTGATTATAGTCATTTCCTCAGCGAATGTCCTTATCTCCCCGAACGAGATCATCAGTATATTGCAAGAGCACGCCAAGTGGCTGGCATACTGGAAGTCAGACGACGAGTTAGGAGACGTAACAAATGTCCATGTGGACAAAAGCGTTGATGACAAAAGTTACCCAGAACCGCCCACTACCCTATGTGTTCAAGTTCGCCAGTCCCCATATCTAGACACCTTCCATGGCCACCACACAACCCGAGTTACCATCGATAGTGGTGCCACTGGTAACCTGATTCACACATCCACTGCAAGCAAATTAGGAGCCAAGATTCAGAAGAGCACACAGTCCGCTCATCAGGCAGATGGGTCCTACCCGCTTCACATTGTTGGTGAAACCAGACTTGCACTCACGCGCGATGGAAGGGAATTCCAATTTCCGGGCCTAGTGGTCGAGAATCTAGACGTGGAGGTTCTAGCAGGAACACCTTTCATGGAGTGTAATGACATCTCGGTCCGCCCTGCTAGGCACCAAGTTATCCTGGGTGATGGCACCACTTATATGTATGGTTCTCAGGGAAGGAACCTGGATCGCTATCCTGTATGCCGAGCTCATCTACTACGTGCCCCACCTCACACAAGTACTCTGTGGCCGGAAGAGTTTGTTGAAATCGTCCTTCCAAATGACATTTCGAATATGGACTCGGTGTTTGCACTTGAACCTCGCACGGATGCCGCTATTGCAAGGTCACTGCGATCTAGTGAACTCTGGCCTCCACCCAGTGGTATTTACAGCATCAGCGGGAAGGTTCGGATCCCCAATTTAACCAACGAACCACGAGTTCTCAAACCACAGGAGCAGTTTTGCCAGATCTGCCCCATCTACATACCTGAGTACACCAAAGACAATCATGGGCTTATTCTGAGACCAACACCCCTAAAGTAAGACACACACCCATTTCGCCCATGAAACACTCTACAACTGTCACCCTGGACCCTGACAACACGTTCACTCCCGAAATGCGATCCAAGTTTTGGGCACTTCTGGAAGAATATGATGAAGTGTTTGACCCAGTCTTCCAAGGTTACAACGGCGCTGCAGGTCCCTTTGACGCTATTGTTAACATGGGCCTGGTTCAGCCCCCACAGCGCGAAGGCCGGTTGCCACAGTATGCACATGATAAATAATGTGAACTGCAACACAAGTTTGATGACTTGGAAAAACTTGGAGTCTTTGCCCGCCCAGAAGACATGGGGATCACCGTGGAGTGCCTGAGTCCCTTCCTCATTCTTGATCAAGAAGCCCAATGGTGGGTTTTGTTTGGTCACGGCCTTTGCTGACGTGGGCCGGTACAGTAAGCCCCAACCCTTTCGCATGCCAAATGTCGAGTCCATCCTCCGCAAGGTTGCGCAGTGGAAGTACCTTATTACGACCGACCTTATGAGTGCCTTGTATCCAATCCTATTATCCCGCAAGTCAATGAAGTACTGCGGTATGGCCACACCCTTTCATGGGATACTGTCTATACCAGATCCGCAATGGGAATGCCTGGATCAGAAACAGCTCTCGAAGAACTCACATGCCACGTCCGCTCTCGAAGAACTCACATGCCGCGTCCTTGGTGATCTCTTAGAGATGGGAACCATCACCAAGCTCGCTGATGACCTCTATTGTGGCGGTAGCACATTGGACGAGCTCCTCCAAAACGGGCGAATGGTTTTTCATGCCCTGTATAAATATTGTTGCGGATCCCAACGTCGGCCTATGGTTCCCCTTTGAGGGGGGATTAGACCCCTTGTTTATTGCTGACCGACGTGGTCCCTGACGCCGTACCGCGACCTCCGGAAAGGCCGGTGCACAGCCTCGTTCGTACCGCGGACAGATGTTAATTGATTGCCGAGCGGTGTTTAGCAACCGCAGGACGAACTATTACCAAGACTAACCCGATTCATAAACGTTGGCCAAATCGTGCCACAGGTGCCCAATGGAGAAATCACAAAGACGACACGGATGTGAAGAAGAGGAAGACGAAGGCAAAAAGGTTTGAAAATGCTACTATATTTATTCCTACTATTTACAGGACCAAAATAACCAAGGAAGAAGGAAAGATAATAAAATAAAGACAGAAGGAATCAAGGAGACAGTGAAACGCTAGCTTACCTACAGTCTTAATAGTAGTGTATATATGTTGCTTCTGGGACACTCTCATTTTCCCATTGACTTACATGTTAATTTTTCCCCTCCCTCATTGCCCCTAAACACCTCTATTTCTCTCACCCTGTTCTTTACGAACCTTCTAACCTTTTGACATGTTATCCTTATTCATTAGACCACTTAAACAATGGTCCTTCTGTGTGAACCTGTGATCCTTCTGACCTTATGGACCTTTTAACCTTTTACTCTTAATATCATCTGGTGAATCATCTTTGGCCCACTCAAACAACGACCCTACAAATATTTGTTTATGCGTGGGAAATAATTTAATTCTCTTGCCACTCTCTTCACCATCTAATATATTAACAAAAAAAATGTTTGAGTTTGGTTCTTTATTAAGATATTTTAACTGAGCTAAGATAAAATGGTAAACCTCCCTCAATGTTCTTGTTTGAGCACCTCCAGTGCCACACACTTTTTGGTAGGCTCTGTCCACCTTTTGTTAAGCTCCATCCACTTTTTGGTAAGCCCCGCCCCTTTTGTTAAGCCCCGCCCCTTTTTGCGAGGCCCCACCCACTTTTCACGAAGCCCCGCCCACTTTTGCTAAGCTCCACCCACTTTATAAACTCTTTAGCATTGTATCATTTCCAGGTAATACATTACATCATTTTCAGGGAATTCCCATCTCATCATTTCCAGTTAAGACACGCCCAGGGAATTTCCACAGGAAATGACACACCCAGTCCTTATAAAAGGCACCGACCACACAGGCTTTTTCAAACACGCTTTCTGCTTCACTTGAGAATGGACTACTATGCCGAAATGGAATGGGATAACTTTGCTATTCCTTGGAGTCCTACTACCTGTGTAGAACTCAACCTTCAGATTGATGAACTGGACTCGAACCTCTTATCAATGGAGGTAAGTTTTTTTATTTATTTATTTATTTATTTATTTAATTAATTATTAATTTAATTATTTATTTTATTTTTTTTTTTTTTAGATGAGACTCGTGTAAGAGTTAACAAAGTTTATTTTAATATTCATAGAGCTTGATTTATACAAATAAAAATATTGTATTAAATTAATACATTGTTATTTTCTTTCACAGGAAATTGTATCTGAGATACGAAATGAAAATTCTGCTTTTAACACAACTTGGGATGAAGTTATTTTTTGGTTTGAAGACATTTTGAACAACCAAGACCCCCAGAACGAGTTCTACCTTGATGACCCAGCCAAAGAGTTATACCTTGGAGATCCACAAAATCCTGAAAAAGAGTTTTACCATGATGATACTTGTTGTGAGTTATCAAAACAAAACCCACTGAACAAGTTCTACCTTGATGAGCCAGAATACAAGTCATACATTGGAGACCCACAAATTTCTGAAAATTGGGAAAGGGGAGTTCTCCCTGATGGTCCGCAGTTATACTATGTGAGACACATCATAGAAATCCTAAAAAATTGTGAAATGGGAATTCTCCCTGATGGTCCGCAGTTATACTATGTGAGACACATCATAGAAACCCTAAAAAATTGGGCAAGGAGAGTTCTCCCTGATGGTCCGCAGTTATACTATGTGAGACACATCATAGAAACCCTAAAAAATTGGGAAAGGGAAGTTTTCCCTGATGGTCCGCAGTTATACTATGTGAGACTTATCACGGAAACCCCCAATATTTCTGAAAATTGTGGTTCTACCTTGGGGACTTGGAAAGATGGTTATATTTTTGGAGACTCGGAATGGGGGTTTTGTTTTGATGACTCGGAATGTGATACCTATCTTGGAGGCTCAACAGGAATGTGGTTATACCTTGGGAACTTGGAAAGTTGGTTTTATTTTGGAGACTCTACCTGTGGGGTTCCTCTTGGAGACTCTTTGGATTCTAAAGCAATGAACAATGTTCTTTATTTAATGACGCTTGATTTAAGCAATATCAAGAAAGTTCGAGGAAGAAAATGCTGGAAAATTCTTTCTTCCCATTTCTACTTCTTCAAAGTTGAAAGCCTTGAAAGACAGAATTGGAGGAAGAGGAAGAAAAAAAAAAAAGAAATACGTATTTAAAAAAAGAAGAAAAGAAAGATTATGTTAGGGTTTGGGTGGGATTTTGAATGTGAGGGTTAGGGATGGGGTTGGGTTAGGGATGGGGTTGGGTTAGGGTTGGGATTTTGAATGTGAGGGTTAGGGTTGGGGTTGGGTTAGGGATGGGATTGGGTTAGGGTTGGGATTTTGAATGTGAGGGTTAGGGATGGGTTGGGTTAGGGATGGGGTTGGGTTAGGGTTGGGTTAGGGATGGGGTTGGGTTAGGGATGGGATTGGGTTAGGGATGGGGTTGGGTTAGGGATGGGGTTGGGTTAGGGATGGGGTTGGGTTAGGGATGGGTTGGGTTAGGGATGGGGTTGGGTTAGGGATGGGTTTGGGTTAGGGATGGGTTTGGGTTAGGGATGGGGTTGGGTTAGGGATGGGGTTGGGTTTGTATATTATTATGACTCACTCACACATACACACACACACAAAAGTTAAGCCCCAACTGAAACGTTGTGGGATTCTGTGTTTGGAGTTCACAGATTTAAAAACGTATCCCCATTATACACACACAAAAGTTAAGCCCCAACTAAAAAGTTGTGGGATTCTGTGTTTGGGGTTCACAGATTTAAAAACGTATCCTCATTATACACACACAAAAGTTAAGCCCCAACTGGAAAGTTGAGGGATTCTGTGTTTGGGGTTCACAGATTTAAAAACGTATCCCCATTATACACACACAAAAGTTAAGCCCCAACTAAAAAGTTGTGGGATTCTGTGTTTGGGGTTCACAGATTTAAAAACGTATCCCCATTATACACACACAAAAGTTAAGCCCCAACTAAAAAGTTGTGGGATTCTGTGTTTGGGGTTCACAGATTTAAAAACGTATCCCCATTACATTTTATTTATTTATTTATTATTTTCAAGGGTATTAACTGCTTACTTGTGTTTTTTGTAATTCTTGCGAGTAAAATGAACCCAAGATTTCTTCTCCATTTAAATCATATAATTTGTAGGTCCAAGGGACTGTATCCATTACATCAACTAGGGCATGCCCGTACTATATATATATCTAAAATTATATCCCCCCCCCTCTATTTACATGAAATGGTTTGGTCCAAAGCGAACGGCTTGCGAGTACGGTGACAATCCCCCCCCTCTATTTACATGAAATGGTTTGGTCCAAAGTGAACGGCTTGCGAGTACGGTGACAATCCCCCCCCCCCCCCTCTATTTACATGGAATGGTTTGGTCCAAAGCGAACGGCTTGCGAGTACGGTGACAATCCCCCCCCTCTATTTACATGCAATGGTTTGGTCCAAAGCGAACGGCTTGCGGAGTTTGGTAAAGAAATCGCCATAGCTCGGTAACTACTTGTCCGATTAATTTAAAACCTTGAAAAGGCACATCCTCGGGTCCCCAGCAATATACCTGGCAAGTTTCAAGTATATCGGACCGGTAGTTGTCGAGAAACAGCGGTCGCATACACACACACACACACACACACACACACAGAGATTACTGGAATTATAGATAGATGATTTAAAATAATTCACGAGTCCATTTTTGTGTACAACCTTTCTCAAAATGACTTTTCCATTTGTATATTCTTACAATATCACCAACTTTAAACTTGGGCTTTCTCAAATTAATCTCCTTTTCATATTCTAATTTTGTAAATGTTTCCAATGGTTTTGATTTTGTTGATGAATGAACTGTATTATTGTAATTATCTACAATATCCTGGATTAAATACACCCATTGTTGAGAACCGAGTTGTGTGAATTTTTTATCTCGTCTCTATTTCAAAGTGTGATTAAAACGCTCAATAACAACTGCCTTTCCTTCATTAAAGGTGCTGTATAATTTAATACCCTTCCCCTTAAGAAATTTCATGAATATTTTGTTATAGAACTCTGTTCCCTCATCAGTCCATAACTTCTTTGGTTTCCTTTTATCCCGATCAAATATTAGCTTAAAGGCTAACATTAAAGTATCACCCCTTTTATATTTTAAAGGGACAACCCAGGCAAATCTACTCCTCAAATCAATAACGGTTAAAGCATACCTGTATCCCCTGTCATTATTCAATTCAATTAAATCAGCGGACCATATGTGGTCGGTGTATTTAGAATAAACCTTCCTTCTTTTAAACTTTGTGATTATAGGTTTGTGTAATTCTTCAGCCAAAAGCTCCTCAGTCTTGATGACATCATTAGAGCCTAATAGTTTTTTGAGGAATAACCAAGACCAAGTTTCAATTTAGCATTTATCAAATTTCTCACAATAAACCTATCAACTTTCTCTCTCAACGTTGGATTTTGTATCAAAGACAAATTATACAACATTTCGCTGTCGGCTTTATGTTTTTCAGTCAACGTAGTGGTTTTCCCATAAGCAATATCATGCTTCATACACACTTCGTCAACCCTATTTGTAGGTTTAGACCAAGATTTAGGATTGTCAGCCTCATCTAATCTTTTATCCAAGTTTGTTCCTGGACCACAGAAAGAATACCCTGGAAGGTGTAATTCCCCTGGAATTCCAGTTGTTGTAAATTTACTTCCTGACAGAAACTTTTGTATGTCTCCTCCTCTTTTAGGTGAGATGAATTGGCACTTTTTAGAGCCACACACTTGACATATTCCTTTTTGATAAACTCTATTATTTTTAGCTTTAACATAAGAGATATTTTTAGATTTAGTTTTCTTTTTACATTTGAGACAATAACTCATATTTATTTATCAGAAAAATTCCGACAGAGTATCAAAACCTTTTTGGTTTTTAACATATACATTTCTATCTTAATTTTTAAAACATAAAGAATCCTAAGGAATGCCTTCACTCTCTCCTCCATTTATTTACAAATAAAAACTAACTAAAGTCAATGACACCAACATCATCAATCACATAATCTTTTCCTTCTTCTTCTTCTTCTTCTTCTTCACCACTTTCACGTTTAAATCTCCTCCCTGAAATTGAAGACATTGACGTTGTTATTTTTGAAACCATTATCTTCATAAGAGTTGTTAATTCTTTAATTTCCTCTTCGGTGCGTTGAGATTGATTTATTTGCTGTAATACACTCAATCTTTTACGAATCTCACTGATTTCCATCTTTTTATATTTTTCCTCCCTCTCTCTTTGCTCCCTTTCCTCCCTCTCCTCCTTCTCCCTCTCCTCCTTCTTCTTTTTCTCTCTTTCCTCCTTCTCCCTTTTCTCTCCTTCCTCCTTCTCTTCTTTAATTCCTTCCTCATTTATCTTAGCAATTTTTGATATCAATATTTTCACAGCATTCATTCTTTCTTTATTTTCCTCTTCGGTGAGTTGAGATTGATCTTCTTGCTGTAATACATCCACTCTTTTTTGAATCACTCTGATTTCCATCTCCCTCTCCTCCCTCTCTCTTTCCTCCTTCTCTCTTTTCTCTCTTTTCTCCTTCTCTTCTTCAACTCCTTCCTCATCCCTTGCTACCCTTGAGTTTAAACCCCAAAGAATATTATACATATACTCATCTGGATTTTGAGATATTCTTGTATCTATAATTATTTTTCTCATAATAGGATACCAATAAGATTTGTTGACGATTTCTAAAAGAGTTTTATATTTCATAACTTTGAGAAGTTCATTTTTATTTAATACTTTAAACAAGTCTCTATTTGTGGGTTTAACAATATCAGTATAAGGCCAGTTTTTAATGACAAAATTCCCATGTATATGCTCCAAATCATAAGGTATGTAATACCGAGCACCCTTTTCTTGTAGGTATCCTTGAATACAAAAATTATAATTCTCTTGTAGTCTTCTTCCTGCCATTTATGTATCAGAAATATATGTGAGATTAATATTATGACAGGTAATACCACCCCATCTTCCCACTACCAAATTGGTTTGTATTCCTCGGCTTTCTATCCTTATCTCATGACCTTCCTTCTTTGTCATGCTAACCATCGCTATACTATCATATATTTTTCTTTTCTTAAAACCATGTATTTGTTGTTTATTAATTGTACTTCCACATAAATCCTTATCCTCACCAAGTGGATAATATTCTTCTTTACGAGACTGATTCAAATCATGTAGGTCTTCTATGTTTATTGAAAAAGACCAATTATACCCTAAATCAGGCATATCATACCCCCATTTATTAATTCGCATATTAACTATATGTCCTTCTTTATAAAATTCAATTGTAAGCAGGTAGTTAAATTCAATGAGGAAAGGTGTATGGTCAGTATAACCAGGTGTTGTGGTTGTAAGTTTTACTTGTTTAACAAAACGTGCTGTTTTCTTTAAAATATATATATTGTGATAAATCACTTAATCTAATTAAGTCATTCGCATCTGTAGGGTTTGGATAATAATTGATTAATTTATAAGTATTCTTCATATTAATATTTTTACTTACACTATATTTTTGTCGTTCAGCCTGTGCCTTTGTATAATAATTTCATAAATCAATATCCTGAGAGGATTTTCCAAAGATAGAACCATCTTTTCCAACATGTCATTTATATTAGATTAAAAATGATATCATAAAAATTTTCATTATTGTTGAGTTGAAATAATACATATAAACATAATTGACCACAACATTTAGAATTAATTTCTTGAACTTGAAATGTTTGATAAACACCATTCTGTAAGAATTGTATTACTTCAACAGGTGGTGGCATACCATAACTATCAAAATAATATTTATCCTGACTATTATGAATACAAACCCAATGAGAACCATTCTGTGTGTCTAAATTCATAATAATATTCTTTGTATTCTTATTTATATGTATTAATTCATCTCTCATACAAATAACCACATTATCAATTTTTAGTGTTTTACAATACTTTGCTAGTTCTATATTTGACGTTGTATTCTTTCCAAATTGTTTAAACCATTTATCCATTTATTTATGAGAAAGATACAATCCATTACCCCGTTTAGTTAGTTTAACACCCGCTTGAGCGATAGAGGAAAGCATATCTCCAACCAACAATCTAGCTTTATCAGGTAGACTTTCAAGTTTTTGAGCAAAATCTACAATTACACCACTTCCACTAATTTGTTTCTCCAACTCCTTGTTATGTCTTTCCAATTCTTTTTGAGCTTTTAGTTGTGCCTTCCTTTCGTTAGCAGTTTTTACCGCTGCTGAAATACCACCAGTCAATGCTCCCACCGCACTTAAACCAGCAAATAAAGGAATTAGAAACGGGAGAAATCCTCCTCTTGACTCGTCTATTGAATATTTCTTTAACATAGGTTTCGTCATTTTAATTTTAAGTTGCCGGATTGCTAACTTAGCCGGATTGCGAACTTGAAAATCACAACAAACCCAATTTGTTTTCAATGTTCGTCTTTCATTAATCATCCACTTTCTAAACTCCCCTCTTGCCCCTCCCATCCAAATCCCTCCCCTTGCACCTACACTCCTAAACTCCCCCCTTGCCCCGCCACTCTTAAACTCCTCCCCTACCCCTCCACTCCTGAACTCCCCCCTTGCCCTTCCACTCCTGAACTCCCCCCTTGCCCTTCCCCTCCTAAACTCCCCCCTCACTCCTCCCCTTCAAAACTCCGCCCAACCCCTCCCATTCAAATCTCCCCCCATACCATTCCTCTCCAATTCTCCCTCCTCCCCCCTCCTCCTCAAAGCTGCCTCCTCCCCACTTCGTCTCCCTTCTATCTCATACCTCCACCCCCCCCAACCTTCTTCTTTCCTCTGCCCCCCCTCAAACAACCCCTCTCTGTGCCTCATCCCTTCACCTTCAAACCTTTCATCCTCCTCATCCTTCCCTTTCTTGGAACTCTTCTGCAATCGCTGACACACTAACAACTGCTCTCCCTACCTCCCCCTCTCATCCTTCATCTTACCCTACTCCTCCCCTCCCCTGTCCTGTACCCGATGCTCCCCCTCTCTCTTCATTAACGGTATGGACCTCAAACATCCGGGGCCTTCGCTCAAACCTGACTGATCTCTCCATACAGGTTGCTTCTGACAATCCAGACTTGATCTGCTTAACAGAGACTTTCCTCCTTCAAGATGTCTCTGATTCCTTAATATCTCTTCCTGGTTACTCCCTCCTCCGGTATGATAGACCTGAGCCTCGGCCTGGTGGTGGGGTGGCTATCTTTATCAAAAACTCTCTTCCTCACTCTCCTTGCACTGCCCTCTCTCCTCCTCACCCCCAGGAGTACCTCTGGCTACGGCTTCCTCTCCACTCCCACCTTTTGTTCATATGTGTTCTGTACCGTCCCCCAAACAGTGATGACTCCATCTACATTTCACTGTCTGACAACATGGACCAACTTCTATCCACTCATCCCAACTCTCTCTTCCTCATATGTGGTGACTTCAATTGTCATCATGCCACCTGGTTGGGTGTGGGTTCCTCTCTCACCAGTCATGGCACCTCAGCAAAGGACTTCTGTGACTCACTGGGATTGACACAATCTGTCAATTTCCCGACCCGGATCTCAGCCAATGGAGTATCTTCTCTTCTAGACTTGGTTATGACTAACTTCCCTGCTAATGTCTGCTGCTCTTCTTCTGCTCCAATCGGTTCTTTTGATCATGTGCTTGTCAAAGTGGACATCTCTCTGGCCATTCTCATAGAGCCTCCTCAGCGTCGACGAGTCTGGCATTTCACTCAGGCCGACTGGGACGGTCTTCAAGCAGCCATCAATCGTCTGGATTGGTCTCCCATCTCCACTGCCTCTGACATCAATTCTTCCTGGGAATGCTTCCAAAGCAAACTGATCTCTCTCATGCACAGATTTATCCCATCTCGCCTTCAGTTGTCTTACCCTTCCTCCCGTCCATGGTACACTGAATCTTGTGGTGAGGCAGTTGCCCTGAAACAACTTGCCTTTGCCTCTTGGAAGGCTAATCCAACTGAAGGAAATCTCAGTTCCTTCCACCAAGCTCGGAACAAGTGTGTGTCTACCCTCAGGAGTGCCAGGAAACACTATCTCTCCTCACTCAAGAATGAACTCTCAAACCTGTCTCCTTCCTCCAAATCCTGGTGGCGTCTGGTCAAATCCGTTTCTGGTGTTCGTTCCCCCTCCATCCCCTCCCTTACCTCAAATGGCCACACAGTTGACATCGCACGTGACAAAGCCGAATGCCTCAACTCTGTGTTTGCCTCAAAATCCTTAGTCCCAAACCCATCTCTCTCTGTTCCCACCTTTCCCAGTCGAACCAAACTGCTCCTGGACTCTGTGACCTTCTCTCCTGACAAGGTGGAGGAGTTTTTGTCAAACCTCGACTCTGATTCTGCAACTGGACCAGATGGCATCAGCCCACGGGTCCTAAAATCCTGCTCTGCCGCGCTATCTCACCCTCTCTCTGTTCTTTTCACCCTATCTTTTGCTCAAGGTCATCTGCCAGCATCCTGGAAATCAGCAAACATTACCGCTTTACACAAAAAAGGTGCAAAAACAGATCCTTGCAACTACAGACCAATCAGCCTGCTCCCAATTATCAGCAAAGTCATGGAATCCATCATTGCTTCGGATATGAAATCTTTCCTCTTCTCCAATGGCTTGATCTCTGATCATCAATTTGGTTTCAGACCAGGTCACTCTACTCTGGACATGCTGCTTCTGCTGTCTCAACAATGGATGGAGGTCCTCAATGCCAAACAGGAAATCAGAGCTGTCTCCCTTGACATATCACGTGCCTTCGATACGGTCTGGCACCCAGCTCTGCTCACCAAACTCTCCTCCTATGGTATCCATGGAAATCTCCATGCATGGCTTGCGGACTTCCTCTCTGGTCATAGTCAACGTGTGGCCCTGAATGGATTTCTCTCATCTCCCCTTCCCGTTCAGGCTGGAGTTCCCCAAGGCAGTGTGCTGGGCCCTGTGCTTTTTCTGGTCTTTATCAATGATCTCTCCGACTCTCTGGAAAATCCTCTGTATCTCTTTGCTGATGACTCCACTCTCTGCCGCTCCATTCCTCTTCCCTCAGATCGGCAGTCTGCAGCCTCCTCACTCTCTGAAGACCTGGACAAAATCACAGACTGGTCAAACATGTGGAACATGTCTTTCAATCCTGACAAATCTCACACTCTTACTATGTCTCTCCGAAAAGATCGACTGGACAACCCTCCCATCTACTTTCTCAACAATCCTCTCCAAGAAGTTCTGTCGCTCAAGCTTTTGGGTCTCACCATCTGCCATGATCTTTCTTGGGAAAACCACATTTCCAAGCTGGCCTCCAAAGCCAGTCGCCGACTGGGCATCCTCCGTCGTGCGAAGTCCTTCCTAGGCACACCTGAGCTCCTCACCACATACAAGGCTTTCATCCGCAGCTCAATGGAATACTGTTCTCCCCTATGGGCTGGTGCTCCTGCCTCACACCTGGCTCGGCTTCACGCTGTTGAATCCAAAGCTTTCAGAATCATTGGAATCTCCCACGATGAAGCTATCTCTGAGGGCCTTTCACTCACTCACCGCAGGCAGGTAGGTGGTCTTTCTGTCTTCTACCGACTCCTCTCCGGCCTTGCTCCCCCAGCTCTCTCTGTGCTCTGTCCCCCAAATATTCCTACAGGTCGCACAAGATCTGCCAGCCACCCTCTGATGGTTAAACTGCCGAAATCTCGGCTCTCTGCTCACCTTCACTCTTTCATTCCTCTTTTCTCCCGCCTCTGGAACAAACTCCCACACTCACTTCAATCACACTCCTCCCTCCAGGTCTTCAAAACAGCTGTTCACCACCATCTCTTATCTTCCCCCATCCAAAACCTTGATCTTTTCTACCCCCACTAATTCACCCCAGATCCACCTTGTTTGAAATTCCAACTTCTTTCCTGGAAGTCTTGGCAGTGTCCATATGTTTTATACCTCTCCCACCCCCCCCCCCCCTTCCCATGCCTTCCCCCCAAAGCCCTCTCCCTCCCACAGTTCTCTCGATGTCTCCATGTCTCTCGGTCCCTGCTCTCAAATGTTGTGTTTGTGTCCTTCCCCCTCTCTCCCCATCTTGTCTACTGCTCCCGATGTTATTTGTTTTGTGTGTCTGTTTGTCTTTCTGTGTGATTAATGTTCGCTCTTTCACGAGCCTCGATCTTGTATACAACAACAACAACAACAACAACAACAAAAAAAAAAAAAAAACACTATCAAACATTTTCCAGAAGAAATCATTTACGAGTGTAGCATTAGTATTATTCGCAGCCTTATGCAACCTTCACATACACGGATTATTCTTACGAGTCCTTACGGATCGCCAACTCGTAGTCAATCACAAGCATCCGTAAATAACTCGCTGGTATCCGTAGATAACTCGTCACAACTCGCAACAACTTTTGACATGTCAAAAATCATCTTCCGTTATTTACGGATGCTTGCGATTGACTACGAGTTGGCGATCCGTAAGGACTCGTAAGAATAATCCGTGTATGTGAAGGCACCCTTAGTGAATTTAAATTTACACAGCAAGAAACTATCAGCTATATTCAAGTAAGTTTGTTGATTATTTATTTCAAAACTTTTTGTTCCGTTTGAATTCCAGTCTGTTCCTGTTATAGCATTTACCTTAAAATAGTCTTCCTTTTTAGTGGAGTTTGAAATGATAATCGTATCATCCAAATCATAGATACTATCAATCGCTTCCATACTTGTATTTATATAGCATTAAAATTGTTGAAACCCTGACCCAAGTATTTTAATGATTTTTTTGTCGTTCTTGTGAAGATAGTTGAGTTTTACCTTTTTAAATTTCTTTGATTGCTTGTAATTTATGAGACTCCTTTTGAGCATCTTTTATACTCTTTATAGCACCCGCAACGGAGCCCACGGCAGAAGCAGTTGAACCAATTAGGTCTTTATGTTTAAGGATGGTTGAACCAATACCCATTAGAGTATCAATTATCCCATCTCCTTTATTTCGAAATTGATGACCTACACCTCGTTGTCTCTTAGGTTTATAGTATCCTTTACCCACATACCTTGTATAGTATGGTGAAAGGTACATGCCCTCCCCTGTAATTATTTTATATTTTCCCAACTCATGTTTTCTCACAATAACCATTATTTATTTATTGAAAAACTTCACGTAGGTGAATTCTGATGGATATAATTTCATCATTAAAGGATATCATACGAATATCTTGGTCGGTTATCCTAAAATTTACTCTGTATATGGTTTTTCCTGACACAGGTAAATAGACAAGATTTTTTGGTTCCATATTAAATTTATAACCAATCGGGGTTGAGTATGCACTGAATGAAAAAATTGTATTTGTTCTTATTCCATCGTTATAAGCACCATCAATCAAATCACAATGAATTAATACTGAATTTATACCGGAGGATATTTGGATAACATTATCACTGTAAAACGTCCCGTTATTTTCAATCTTTTTTGAAGAGAAACCCAATAGCTCTCTAAACGAATTTTCAATCGTGAAATCAACTTTATAATTATTTTTAAGTTTAATAGTTGATTTTGAAGTGTGTTTTTGAATATATATTACAATATTTTTGGTTCATCACCTTTTTCTTTCATAAGGCGAGAGACTTCTGAAGATATTTGAGAAATCTCGTAAGCTCCAGGTGAAACGGTTATAGTTTTATATCCACTTCCTGGATTATAACTAAACTTGTTGTTTTTCTATGTGATATTAAACAAGGTATTATAAGTTTCCATCGACAATAAAGATGCCTCATATGAGGTAAGGGGGTCAAGTTGTAGTGGGTAAGGGAATGAAGCTGTGTAATCGCTCGTTGTGAAATTAAAACTAAGAATTGTGCTTCTCATCTTATTTAATATCTAATAAAATATCTTTGTATTGACATTTATTAATTATTTTCATATTCATCAACTGATCTAAAATGGCTGAGGATTCATTAAAACAATTGTTGTTTCCAGCCTTCTTACTACCTAACAACAATAATAGCCTATTAACTAATTGTGATGGGTCATTTGGAAGAAAACGAACACCCGAACCAAGCTTACTTAAAGCATCAATAATATGTTTCTCCTTCTCATTCTTCTTACTTTTACCAGCAACAGAAACTCCATAATCAAGTGCATTTAGCAACTCAATATATACCCTATCTTCCTCTCTTTCCATATCAAGTGGTTCCTCAAAATATTTTGAACCGCTGAATCCGGGGTTTGTTAGAAGAAACATTAATCTTGGAGTTAATTTAACATTTGGTTGAGTAGAACTCAAGAACATCAATTCATCATTAAATATCAATACCTTTTCTTTCACAAGATGGAACACTGTTGGTTCTTCTGTTGGAATGAGACCTGCTCTGGTTTTTGAATCTGCCAAATATTCATTGTTTTGAAGAGCTTCCACTACATAATTAGGGGGTTGATTTACCTCCTCAAGTTTCCGAAATAATTCTTCATCATTATATTCTAATTTTCCAAGTTCTTGTTTTGTTATCTGACTAAAATCTTTGAGCATTTGAAGTTTTTTCGGAGTAAATTCTACCGTGGGAACTGTAGGGTGTTGAGTTTTTAAAAGCGGTTTAAAAAATTTCTCTTGTTTTCTTTCAAAGGCTTCTTCACCAGTTAGTTTCTGTCTCCGTTTCTTCTTTATCGCTTCCTGTTGCTTTACAACTTTTGAAACCAACTCTTGATGTTCTTTAAACTTTCTTGCTCTTTCTTCGGTATTCATTTAGTATTGAAAAATATCATTTAATGAATTGTAAAGGTCAATGGGAAAATTTTCCTTTTCTTTGTCATTATAGTAAATGTGTTGAAATAAATCCTTTTCTTTAAATATTTCATCAAATTCTTTATTGGTATTAATACGAGTTGTTATTTCTTCTTCACTAATACTTGTATCTCTGCTTTTCATACGTTTGCGTTGAGTCTCCTCATCGATATCAAAACCGAATGATAAAATCTTAACTCCATCACCACACAATTGTTTAATAATTTGTCTCATTCCTTCAGGATTAGTTTCTAAAATCCCAAGACCATTAGATTTTACTTTATTTAACTCACTCTTACAATGTGAATATTTTGTAGAACCAAGAGAGACCTCCTCAAATATTTGACCTTCGTTCCTCAATCGCATATGTTCCTCCATTGAAATGTAGTAATAATCTTTCCCTTCTACTTCTCCTGGTCGCTTTGCTCTGGTTGTAGTACCTACAAAACGAATCATAGGGTGTTTTAAAAAAAAACTTACAATCTTTTCATTTTTACTATTCAAGAGTTTAGATTTATGAAAGTTCTTTCCTGAAGCAGATTTACCCACAAGATTAATAATAATAGTTATCATTTATATATGTAATTATGTTTAAAATAAAAATACATCCTTTAATATCTCATCTTGTTTCACAACAATATATTTATATTTTTCAATCGTGTGTTTCATATAATTTTCAAATTCTTTTTTACTACATAACGTAGAGCAATTATCTCTCCAAAAATTATTTACATCTATTGAATTTAACTTAAATAAAATAAAAGTATTGGCATTGTTTCTTATTGAGCGTTGAGGGAGTTGAAAATATGATTGACTAAGATATATACAATTACAAGAAGAATGTCTCCCTCTTGTATAGTAGCTATCCATTACTGTTTGGTTTCTCTCATTAACACAATCATCAAAGATGACGAGGTTCTTTTTTGATTTATCTAAATCTTGAGGTGAAGGTATATCATCCATATTATCACTGAGAATACAAGTTATGGGTTTTGGTTTCGATTTTGATTTCTGTGTATCACAAAATAATTGTATTATATTGTAGCGGCTACCGCTGGGTTTTCACAATCGCCTTGCACCTATCAAGGACGCGGAGCGATCACCATGCCGGGCTCGTCCAGGACGCCCGGGCAGGCCCGCGCTCAACTTGCCAGGCCCCGGTCGGGACGCCCGGGCATGCCCGGGCATGCCCGGGCAGGCTCGCCCTCAACTTGCCAGGCCGCAGCCAGGACGCTGGGCCACGCCCCCTCTCGCCTTTCCTGGGCAAACGCTCCGGGATAATTTGTATATATATTGCTGCCCGATAAACGGGCTTTTCAGAGTGCCTGAGTGTTTGGTTTGATTAAAGCAACTCGGATGAATTCCAGCTTTTTGTCGCGTCCATTCTTCCGATTGACGTGGGAGCCCCAGCTCCTTCATTGGTGACCTACCGACATGGACACGGCAGTCGCCCTTAAACTGCCTACCTTCTGGGAGGCTCACGCGGCAGTTTGGTTCGCACAGGCGGATTCCCTGTTCGCCCTGCGAGGCATCACGGCCGACGACACCCGCTTCCACCATGTGGTAGCAGCGCTCGGTTCGGCCACCGCGGCCCGCGCCCTGAGCCTCCTCGAGAGCCCGCCAGCCGCTGACAAATACGGCGCGATTAAGAAGCTTCTCCTCGACGCTTTCGCCCTCCCATCGGCGGAACGCGCACGGCGCCTGCTCGACCTGCCCGAGCTCGGCGACACGCGCCCTTCCGAGCGAATGGACTACATGCTTTCACTGCTCGGCGAGCACTCTCCGGCATTCCTGTTCCGGGAGCTGTTCCTCCGTCAGCTGCCTAACCCGGTACGCCTCGCCCTCGCAAGCACGACGATCACAGATCCCCGGGCCCTTGCCAGAGAAGCCGACAAGATCTCCGCCGCAGGACAGCGCATCGCAGCGGCGACATGGGACCCACCGCCGTCCGGCGCAACACCCATGGCGCCCGAGCACCCGGCACGGTCGACGACCGAACTGCCGACGCAATTGGCGGCCGCTACACCGAGCCGACCACCTCCAGCACGACGACCGGGGCCTCCACCTGACCAAGCGTGGTGTTACTATCATGCCAGGTTCGGACAGAAGGCCCGGACATGCCGACTCCCGTGCACCTTCGGCAGGCCGGGAAACGGCCGGGCCGGCGTTCATTACCAGCCATGAGCGCCGGCCACACGGGCAACTTACTGTTCATCACGGATAAAGCGTCCGGACGGCGCTTCCTGTGCGACACCGGCGCCCAACTGGGCGTCATAACCGCCTCTGACCAGGACAGGCAATCCGCGGTTTGCGGCCCCTCCTTGGTTGCGGCCAACGGATCGACCATCCGCACCTTCGGCCCGCGCAACGTCACCCTCTGCTTCGGCGGCCAACGCTTTGCTTGGACGTTCGTAACCGCAAAAGTGCCCATGGCTCTGCTAGGCGCCGACTTCCTCTGCGCACACGGACTGCTGGTGGACGTCCAACGGCATCGTTTAATCAACGCCGAAACCTTCAGCTCCCTGGTATGCACATTGAGCAGCTCCGCACCGACCGAGCTGGCATGCGCCGTCCCGGCGGCGAACGAGTTTGCTCGCCTGCTCACGGAGTTCCCGGCCCTCACGCGGCCGACGTTTTCGGCCGTCGCAGTACGGCATGGGATCGAGCACCACATACCAACCACGGGCCCGCCGGTCTACGCCAGGGCCCGCCGCCTCGACCCAGCCAAGCTCGCCGTGGCGAAGGCCGAATTCGACGCGTTGGAGCACCTCGGCATCGTGCGGCGCTCCGATAGCGCGTGGGCCTCGCCACTGCACATCGTGCCAAAGCCGGGGGGTGGATGGTGCCCGTGTGGTGACTACCGCCGTCTCAATGACGCTACCACCCCCGACAGGTACCCGAACCCGCATATCCAAGACTTCTCCGCCCGTCTGGCGGGACGGGTCATTTTTTCGAAAATTGATCTCATACGGGGATATCACCAGGTACCTGTCAGGGCGGCCGACGTCCCTAAAACGGCAGTCATCACGCCGTTCGGCTTATTCGAATTCTTGCGGATGCCGTTTGGTCTCAAGAACGCGGCTCAGGCGTTCCAGCGCTTGATGGACGGCGTGCTGCGTGACCTGCCGTTCCTTTTCATTTACCTGGACGACATCCTCGTCGCCAGCACGTCCCGGGCCGAGCACCTCCTCCACCTCCGAACACTGTTCGGGCGCCTCAGCGAGCACGGCCTCATCGTCAACCCGGCCAAATGCCACTTCGGCACGACGGCCGTTGATTTTTTGGGCCACCACATCACCAAGAACGGGGCCGTGCCGCTGCCAACCAAGGTCGAGGCCATCACCACATTCCCGCGTCCCGGCACCATAAAGGCCCTGTAGGAATTCCTGGGAATGGTGAATTTTTATCACCGCTTCGTGCCCCGCGCTGCTCAACTCATGCGACCACTCTACGAAGCCCTCCGGGGCAATCCGGCCAAGCACGACATCGCCTGGTCCGCAGCAATGGATGCGGCCTTCCAAAGCTCAAAGCGGGCCCTTGCCGACGCAACACTGCTCACTCACCCGGTGCTCAACGCTCCCATCGCCCTCACCACGGATGCCTCCGACTACGCGGTGGGCGCCGTACATGAGCAATGGGTGAACGGGGTTTGGCAGCCACTCGCTTTTTTCAGCCGGCATCTCTGGCCGAACGAGCTCAAATACAGCACGTTTGACCGGGAGCTCCTCGGTCTACACCTGGCCATCCGCCATTTCCGCCACCTCCTGGAGGGCCAACCTTTCACGGCGTTCATCGACCACAAGCCGTTGGTTTACGCCATGGCCAAGGTCACGGAGCCGTGGTCGGCCCGCCAACAGTGCCACCTCTCCGCCGTGTCGGAGTTTACCACGGACATCCGGCACGTCGCCGGCAAAAACAACGCCGTGGCCGACTGTCTTTCCCGGGCCAGCGCGAACGCGGTCCACCTGGGCGTGGACTTTGCACTTATGGCGGCGGACCAAACCACCGACACCACGGTGCAAGCCCTCCGGGCGGCGGACACGGGCCTCCGCCTGGCCGACATCCCCTTCGCGGACACTGTCCTGCTCTGCGACGTCTCCCAAGGCCAGCCTCGCCCCATCGTGCCCGTCACCTGGCAAGGCCGCATCTTCGCCTCCCTCCACGGCCTTTCCCACCCAGGCCGGAAAGCTTCCCAGAAGCTGGTGTCGGCGCGATTCGTCTGGCACGGCCTTCGTCGGGACGTCCGCGATTGGACCAGCACCTGCACGGCCTGCCAACGGGCCAAGGTCCACCGACACACCCAGGCCCCGCTGGCACCTTTCACCATGCCCGAACGACGTTTCTACCACGTCAACGTGGATCTGGTGGGCCCCCTCCCCCCGTCACGGGGGTTCACACACCTGCTCACCATGGTGGACAGGACCACCAGGTGGCCGGAGGCCGTTCCCCTCGTCTCCACCACCACCGACGACGTGGCGCAGGCTTTCATCGCCACCTGGGTCGCCCGCTTCGGCGCACCGGCGGACATCTCGTCACACCGCGGACCACAGTTCACCTCCGAGCTGTGGGGCGCGGTCGCCCGCAACCTGGGGGTCAAGCTCCACCGTACTACGGCCTACCACCCCCAAGCAAACGTGTTGTGCGAGCGATTCCACCGCTCCATGAAGGCCGCGCTCATGGCCGGCCTTCAAGACGGCGGTTGGGCCGACCGGCTGCCATGGGTCCTTTTGGGCCTCCGCACGGCCCCCAAGGAGGACCTCCAGGCATCCACCACCGAGCTTGTCTATGGCCAGGCGCTACGCGTCCCGGGCGAATTCGTGCCCGACGCTACCAGTCCCTGGTCTGCAGCTCACCAGCGCTCGGACCTCCAGGAGGCCGCCCGACGGTTTGCCCCCGTGCCAACATCCCACCACGGTGACCCCCAGTCCTACGTCCCCCCAGCACTTCGCACAGCGGAGTATGTTTTTGTGCGTCACGACGCACATCGGGGGCCACTCCAGCCGCCGTACGATGGGCCCTTCCGGGTGCTGCGACGGGACGACAAGTCGTTCGTTATCGACATCGGCGGCAGGTCGGACCGGATTGCGGTGGACCGCCTCAAGCCGGCGCACGTGGACGTCGACCACCCACCACGGGTGGCCCTTCCGCCACGGCGAGGCCGCCCCCCGTCCACGGTGCCCCCCACTCGACCGCCCACCACCACACCGGACCCCCTCCCACGACCCACCAGGGGTCGCTTCGGCCGGGTCATCAGGACCCCCCTCAAATTGACCCTGCCGGTGCAAGTCGATTCTGGGGGGACGTGTGTAACGGCTACCGCTGGGTTTTCACAATCGCCTTGCACCTATCAAGGACGCGGAGCGATCACCATGCCGGGCTCGTCCAGGACGCCCGGGCAGGCCCGCGCTCAACTTGCCAGGCCTCGGTCGGGACTCCCGGGCATGCCAGGCTCGCCCTCAACTTGCCAGGCCGCAGCCAGGACGCTGGGCCACGCCCCCTCTCGCCTTTCCTGGGCAAACGCTCCGGGATAATTTGTATATATATTGCTGCCCGATAAACGGGCTTTTCAGAGTGCCTGAGTGTTTGGTTTGATTAAAGCAACTCGGATGAATTCCAGCTTTTTGTCGCGTCCATTCTTCCGATCGACGTGGGAGCCCCAGCTCCTTCAATATCTTCAATATTATAATCATTTAGTTTGTTTTGAAGTTTAAATAAACCGATAATGTCTTCCTTTTTAAGACCTGCATTAAAACCCTGTGAGAGTAGTTGATACTCGGGTTGAAAACTAGACTTTGTAAAAATTATTAAATTATCATAATCTAAAAAATTAGGACCAAGGAGCATCTTTAAAAGTAAACAGGTTTTTCCACATCCGCTTGAACCAACTATTAGACATCTCAATGAATTTGGAATGTTTTTATGGTTATTAAATTTTATCTTATTTTCCCAAACGGGTAAAAAATCATTCATTTATATATTTGGAAAACAAGTCATCTAACTTTTTTTGAGCTATTTTAGAAACTCTATATTTTATCCTGAGTTCGGGTTTAATTTCAAAATAATTCATTATTTTATTTATATAGTATCTTGTATTAACATTTCCATTAAAATTATTTTGAATAATAAATATCATTAAACCCTTATACATTTCCTCAATACAAATAGTCTCTTCCCTTGAAAGAAATGGTGTATTATCATCACAATACTTAACATTCATCTCTCTTATTAATCTTGTAAAGTAATTCATTTTTGGTTCTAATTTAAAAGAGTTATATATTTTTTTATATTTTTTATTATCATTAATTAAAATTAAATCACAGAAAATACATTGTTTATATGAACCCTCATTATTAAGCCCTATTCTATCACAAGCCGGACAATTCTCTAATTTATCATATGGAGAGTCTGGAAATTCTAAATATCCTTCAGAACTTATCATATTTATATGGTAAATTTTTACTTAAACTAAACGCAAGTTTATTCATTAATAAATACAATGTTTCAAAGCACAAAAGACAAATTTCAATCAATCTCTACTTCGGTGAAAGATATAGAAAAATATGTCAAAGATGTTAAATTGAACAAAGATAAATATGGAAATTTTTGGGTAAAACCAGTTATGGAAAATAACATGAGCCCCTCTATTTCATTTAAAGGAAGAGCTCTAACTATACCTGGAAAGACATCCATTAAAGTAAATCTAACAAAAGTTTCTCCTCTACTCCTGGCAATTTATTCAAAGCTTGAAAAAGTGATTGACCACGATACTTTGAAAAAGAATGATAAGACCATCAACAATACTCGTGGAGAAATTTGTATTTACTTTAATAATCCAAAGGGTGTAGATCTAAGTAAAATGAATGATGTTAATATTTCTGGTGAAATGTCATTTCGTTCTATGATAGTTAGAGATTATTTAAAGATAACTTTTGATATTAGAAATGTAGAGATTGAATCCGTTAATGAAAGAAAGTATATTGGTATAGATGGAAAGGTTTTTTCTGCTAATTAAATATGAGTCATTACAGCAGTGAAGATTTTACTATTTCATTGAACTCGGACGATAGTGATGATAGTATTTCATTGAACTCGGACGATGGTGATGATAGTATTTCATTGAACACAGATGATAGTTATGATACTAATAGTTTGTGCTCAAATGATAGTTATGAGAGTAGCTTTATTGATGACTGAGTATGATTCTGAGTATTCATGTGATAGTTATGACTTAGATGATTCTGAGTGAAAAAGTGTTTTATTTTAAGCACAGCGATATATATAAAACGGAGCTGTAAAGCTCAAAAGTGTTTTATTTTAAGCACAGTGATATATATAAAACACCACGTTTTCTCACGCTATAAATATGGTTTATTGTGATACTTGCGAGAAGGAAGTAAAATATTATAAACAACATATTCTCACCGCAAAACATACATACAACATTCTTAACAAACTTTCCCCTCTTCCACCTAAAACAAAACATTGTAAGGTCTGTAAAACAACCATCCTCAAGAAGGGGTTTAAAGCCCATCTTAAAACTAACAAACACTTGTCAAAATTGTTTACTATTAAAAACTCTGATGGTGCATTCAAAGGACATATTAAAATAAGAGTCTTTAACTTCAAACCTCCTGAACCAGAGTCTATAGTTGATGCTGTAGAAATAGTTAAACCTGCTGTTCAAACGTTGATTGAAAAAACACTAAAAGAAATGAAACCACTTAAATTTTATATGGGAGTAAAATTAGAAATGACAAAGGACGAAGGAGTTATAGATACACCATACATGAGAACTGAGCCACACTTTATATCTTCATATCAAGATTTTAAAACATCAGGAGTCTATGATGAACTTATTAAACAAGAGCAAGATGTGGATAATTAAATCGTAGGAAGTGGATTCAATATAGGAAAAATTATTTACATAGACATTCATATTCTTAAATCAGATCCTCTAAAAGCTTCTTCTTACATTGATTTACCCAGTGTTATCAAAAATAGAAAAGCAGTTATCAATATCAAAAATAAAGACAATAAATGTTTTCTCTGGTCTATTCTAGCACACTTACATCCTCCACATTTTCATGATGAAAGAGTATCTCATTATAAAAAATATGAGAATACATTAAATACGAAAGATCTAAAGTTTCCGATGACTTTAAATGATATTCCTAAATTTGAAAAGTTGAATAATTTATCAGTTAATGTTTATGGTCTAACAGAAACAAACAACATTCAGGTTTTAAAGCTTTCTGACAATTGTAAACAAACTCATATTAATCTTCTATATTTTAATTCAGACGAAAATTCACATTATACATACATCAAAGATATTACAAAATTAATAAAACCACAAGTATGGAAAAGAACAAATAAAATATATATTTGTATGCATTGTCTTAACTTCTTCCATACACAAGAAAGATTAGATAAACATTCAAATTATTGTGGTGAACATAAATCAACGGTAATCAACATGCCTAAAAAAGACTCAAAGATCACATTCAAAGATGAAAAGAAAAAGATCAAACATCCATTTGTTATATATGCTGATTTTGAAAGTATTTTAGAAAAAATTGATACTGCTTCTCCAGATCCAAAAGAATCATACACAAATAAATATCAAAAACATACTCCTTGTGGTTTTTGTTATTATATCAAATCATCCGTTGGTGATAAATATAACAAGTTAGAGATGTATAGAGGCTCAAATACCCCAGAGGAGTTTGTGAAACGACTAGAAAAAGACTGTGTTCGATTAACCAAGATAATGAGAGAAACCAATAAACCAATGTCCTCAACAAGTAAAGAAAAAAGGGAATTTATAAAAAACAATGTCTGTCATATTTGTGAGGAGAAAATTGGTAAAGGTCTAAAGGTTAGAGACCATTGTCATCTCACTGGTAAATATAGAGGTCCGGCTCATCAAAGTTGTAATATTAATTATCAACTCCCCTCTTTCATTCCTGTCTTTCTTCATAACAACGCTCATTATGATACACATCTATTTATCAAGGAACTCTCAAAGACTTCTGGAAGTATCTCAGCAATTCCAAACACGGATCAGAAATACATTTCATTCATAAAAACAATTCACACATCTCCTATTACTCATATCAGATTTCTTGATACATTTAAATTCATGGCAAGTCCATTGGCTAACTTGGTTCAAAATCTAAAAGAGTTTCCATGTCTTTCAGAGTATTTTTTAGATAAAGATTTTCTAACACAAAAGGGAATTTACCCCTATGACTATATGGACTCATTTGAGAGATTCAATGAAACACAACTTCCTTTAAAAGAAAATTTCTATAACAAATTAAATAATAGTCATATATCTGATAAAGATTATGTACACGCACAAAATGTTTGGAAAAAATATAACATTAAGAATCTTGGTGAGTATCACGATTTGTACCTCAAAACTGATGTGCTTTTGTTGGCAGATGTGTTTGAGGCTTTCAGAACAATCTGTCATTCTGGATATGGATTGGATCCTGCTCACTATTACACTGCTCCTGGATTGGCTTGGAGCGCGATGTTAAAAATGACAAAACAAGCTTTGGATTTGATAACCGATGTTGATATGCTTTTGATGATTGAAAAGGCAAAGAGAGGAGGAATTTCACAAGTCTGTTCAAAGAGATATGCTAAAGCAAATAACAAGTACATTCCAAATTATGATCCATCGGTGGAGAGCTCCTACTTGATGTATTATGATGCGAACAACCTGTATGGCTGGGCAATGTCTCAGGCTCTTCCTTATGGAAAACTTAGATGGGTAAAGGAAAAAGATTACAAAAAGGTTTTACAAGATGTATGTATCTCTACACAAAAAGAATTGGATGATTCAAAGGTTGGTTATTATTTTGAGGTCGATTTGAAATATCCAGAGGAACTTCATAACCTACACAAAGATCTCCCATTTGCTTGTGAAAAGGAAAGTCCAAAGAAGGAGTGGTTAAGTGATTATCAACAATCATTTAATATAGGTGAATCAACAGAAAAATTACTTACTACATTATATAACAAGAAAAATTATGTTCTACACCAAAGAAATTTGCGACAATATTTATCAAAATGTCTAAGAGTAGAGAAGATCCATAGGGTTCTAACGTTCAATCAAAGTCATTGGTTGAAGGGGTACATTGATTTTAATACACAAAGAAGAACAGAGTCAAAAACAGATTTTGAGAAAGACTTTTATAAATTGATGAATAATGCGGTCTTTGGTAAGACCATGGAAAATGTGAGAAAAAGACAAAATATCAGACTATCAACATCTTGGAAACAAGCATCAAAATTAATTAATAGACCGAGTTTTACTAGAGCTGAGGTCTTTACTGAGAACTTTTGTGCGATCCATTTGATTAAAGAGAGTATTGAAATGGACAAACCTATTTATATTGGAACATCAATTCTTGATTTATCAAAGTCATTAATGTATGATTACTTTTATAATAACTTGAGGAAGAAATATCAAAATGATGTTCATCTACTTTATATGGATACAGTTGTTTTATTTTGCAAATTAATACTGATGATGTTTATTCAGACATGAAAAAGGACATTAATATCTATGACACTAGTAATTACAGTCCAGAGAGTGAGTTGTTCTCTTCTAAAAATAAAAAGGTGATTGGAAAGTTTAAGGATGAATTATGAGGAAATGTCATGAGTGAATTTGTGGGATTGAGGTCTAAGGCTTATGCTTATAAATACATTGTGAATAACGTTGAAAAGACTGATAAGAAGTTAAAAGGTGTAAAGAAAAATGTTATTAAAGAAACAATAAACTTTAAGGATTATTATAACTGTTTAACAACAAAGAAAGAAGAGTTTAGAAAGATTAATGGAATAAGAAGTTATAAACATAAATTATATTCAGAAGAGATGAATAAAAAAGCATTGGGGGCTTTTGATGATAAGAGGTTTATTTTAGAAAATGGAATTGATGGTCTCCCTTATGGTTATATAAGTATGTAAGTGATAAGTTAAAAAGGGGGGTTAGGGATTTTAACGGGCTACCGCCACCTTTTTTACTATTATATAAATGATAGAACCAAGTACCAACCAGACTAAAGAGTGGAGGTGTAATCAACCTTGGTATATAAATGGTAAACATAACGAATGTGAAAAATATCAAATAGGTATAATTGAAAAGACAACTGGTAAAACAATTTACAAAACAAATAAGAGAATTAATTTAAATACCGGTGAATTGGGTAAAAAAGATGGAAATATTTTTGAGTGGACGGAAAACTTTGATGGTTGTCAGGAAAATATATACTTTAATTTAAAAATGGTATGTGGCACTGGAGGCGCTCAAACAAGAACATTGAGGGAGGTTTACCATTTTATCTTAGCTCAGTTAAAATATCTTAATAAAGAACCAAACTCAAACATATTTTTTGTTAATATATTAGATGGTGAAGAGAGTGGCAAGAGAATTAAATTATTTCCCACGCATAAACAAATATTTGTAGGGTCGTTGTTTGAGTGGGCCAAAGATGATTCACCAGATGATATTAAGAGTAAAAGGTTAAAAGGTCCATAAGGTCAGAAGGATCACAGGTTCACACAGAAGGACCATTGTTTAAGTGGTCTAATGAATAAGGATAACATGTCAAAAGGTTAGAAGGTTCGTAAAGAACAGGGTGAGAGAAATAGAGGTGTTTAGGGGCAATGAGGGAGGGGAAAAATTAACATGTAAGTCAATGGGAAAATGAGAGTGTCCCAGAAGCAACATATATACACTACTCTTAATTATACCCAGGACGAGACACACAAAACGGACGACAATCAAACTCACACGAATGGGGAAATGAAGGCAGGAACGATTCGGTGGAAGGAAAGGAAGGTCCAATGGGAACCGGAGCTGGAGCTTGATCCCGCATGGGACGTCGGGCGGGACCTCGACGGCCACCGATGCCACCGCAATCCGGCTCCCGCGTCGCAGCGGGTCGAACTGCGTGGTCTCAAAGCTGGTGGTGGTGGACTCCAAGCTGGTGGTGGTGGACTCCAAGCTGGTGGTGGTGGACTCAACTGATGGTGGTGGACTCTCCCGCTCTCACCTCTTGCGCGCCACGTATCTCGTCTCCTCTCTTGCGCGTCTCTTATCGGGGCGTCGTGGTCCGGGTTATATAGGCCACGCCCTTCAACCTTCGCGAACCTACTCGACGGTTCTCCCCACACCCTCTCAAAACCAGACCCCTCATTCTGGGTTGGTCGGCAAGGGCAAGGGCTGCCTCACTCCTCCCCTCTATGACGAGGTGGAGACATGCCTTTCTTCTCTGAGCCGCCCGCGTGCTCAATGGAGGCAAATGCAGTTGGTAATAAAGGCTTTGGGGGAATTTGAAAAAGGGGATCTATCTATTTGAATTCGGTGCAATGGAGTATTAATTAATGGAAGACAAAGCCTTAACCTAATGCACAGAATAAGGAAATAACTACCAACAAGGAGGAAATCTATGATTGGCTAACGTGGATGTTTATGAAATAACTAAAGGATGCCCTTTGACCTTTATACACAACAACTGGAGGAAGGAGGGTGATATTTTTTACAACAATAAAAAACACAATTCTCATTTCCACAACAATATCAACTCCTCCTTTTTTGCTTCAAAGACTGTTATATGCCTGAAGAGCACTACCATCTTGGGCTGGATCTGGTCTAATGGTACTATCTAGGCCAGCCCACATTGCATGGTTACTCTCTCCATGTGCTCGGCTCCTGAGAAGGTCAGAGGAATGAGATCCTTTATTGGGGCATATAAGGTTCTGGCTCGTGTTATCCCTGGCTGCTCAACACTGCTATCCCCCTTGGATGACACTGTTGCTGGATGCCAAACACTGGACAGAGTTATGTGGACTGAGGAGTTGCATGCTGCCTTCCGCAGAGCCCAAGCCGCTCTTACTTCGACCCATACTGTTGTTCTTCCTCGTCCGAATGATCAGCTGTGAATTGTAACAGACGGTTCAGTAAAACAACATAGTATTGGATCGACTTTGTACGTCACACGCAGTGGAAGACCTCACCTCGCGGGTTTCTTTTGTGCGAAATTACGTGGATGCCAACGTACCTGGTTGCCTTGTGAGGTGGAGGCTCTTTCCATTACCGCCTCGGGAAAACACTTCAGTCCCTTTATTATCCAGTCTAAGCATTACGCTTCCATCCTCACCGATAGCAAGCCGTGCGTACAAGCGTACGAGAAGCTTTGTCGTGGTGAGTTTTCAGCGAGCCCTCGTATTTCCATATTCCTGTCCACTGTCAGCCGGTATCAGGCAACTGTACGGCACCTTGCAGGATCCGCCAACATTCCATCTGATTTTGCCACGCGCAATGCCCCGAACTGCACCGATACCACCTGTCAGATTTGTGCCTTCATTAGAAGCGAGGAGGAAGCCGTAGTCCTGCATATATCAGCTCAGGACATTATTTCCGGTCATGCCAAACTGCCCTTCACCAACAAGCCGCTGGGTTGGCAGTGCAGGCGGAGTGCCCAGACTTAAGGCGGACTCATGCCCACCTCGTTCAGGGCACCCGCCCATCAAAGAAAGCGACCAACATCAAGGATGTCAAACGATACCTCCAGGTCGCTTCAGTGTCCAAAGATGGCCTAGTCGTAGTACGTCGAAATGAACCCCTGTCCCCAGCACATGAGTGCATCATTGTCCCATGTCAGGTACTCAATGGCCTAACAGCACTACACATTCAGTTGGATCACCCGAGTCGTTATCAACTTAGTTCCGTCATTCACCGGTATTTCTACGCTCTCGACTTGGATGGAGCAGTTGATCAGGTGACCTCCAAGTGCCACCAGTGTGCTGCATTGTGCAACACACCCCACACAATCATCAAACAGTCCACTGGAGACCCTCCCCGTGCCATCGGAGTATCCTTCGCAGCAGATGTAATCAAATGCAATCACCAGTTAATTCTTTTTTCTTTTCTTTTTTTTTGTATACTGAATCGAGGCTCGTGAAAGAGCTAACATTTACTTCACAAACAAATCGACCAGACAAACAAAATACACAAAAAGAGGGAGCGGAAGACAAGATGGGGAGAAAAGGGGAAGCACACAAACACAACATCCGAGAGCAGGGAGATGAGTGGAAGGGAGAGGGCCCGGGGGGAGGAGGCATGGGAAGGGGGGGGGGAGGGGGAAGTATAAAGCACAAGGACACCAAGGACTTCCAGGACAGAAGTTGGTATTTCAAAAAGTGGAATTGGGGTGAAATTAGCGGGGGTAGAAAAGATCAAGGTTTTGGATGGGGGAAGATAAGAGATGGTGGTGAACAGCTGTTTTAAAGACTTGGAGGGTGGAGTGGGATTGAAGAGAGTGAGGGAGTTTGTTCCAGAGGCGGGAGAAAAGAGGAATGAAGGAGTGAAGGTGAGCAGAGAGTCTTGATTTTGGCAGTTTAACCAAAAGAGGGTTGCAGGCAGATCTTGTGCGACCTGTAGGAATATTTGCGGGACAGAGCCCAGAGAGAGCTGGGGGGGCAAGGCCAGAGAGGAGTCGGTAGAAGACGGAAAGACCACCTACCTGCCTGCGGTGAGTGAGTGAGAGGCCCTTCGAGTTAGCTTCATCGCAGGAGATTCCAATGATTCTGAATGCTTTGATTTCAACAGCGCTTAGGTTGTATTGCGAGAATGTACCACCTCTTACACTTCAACATGTATCGTGGACAATGAACAACACAGCACACTCCGCGATAACTTGGTCCGTTTATGCATAGAGCTCCGGCCATTGGATAGTCCATCTGCTGTCATCCGGCCCCCGGCTTTACACGTTTGGTTCATGACAAGCTTATTAAACGTCATCGTATGTGCATTGAGATTGGTCGCATTAAAAATCCCAACAAGAATCCCGTCGCTGAGAAGGCAGTTCATGAGGATGACATGAGGATGAACTTTTATGACAGGAGCCTATGGGAGGACGTGTAACCCCACTAAGGGTGCCCTCACATACATGGATTATTCTTACGAGTCCTTACGGATCGCCAACTCGTAGTCAATCACAAGCATCCGTAAATAACGGAAGATGATTTTTGACATGTCAAAAGTTGTTGCGAGTTGTGACGAGTTATCTACGGATACCAGCGAGTTATTTACGGATGCTTGCGATTGACTACGAGTTGGCGATCCGTAAGGACTCGTAAGAATGATCCGTGTATGTGAAGGTTGCATTACTCTCGCACTGGGCACTGCCAGTCTGAATTCACGAATTAGTGCACGAGGTCTCTCAGCCTGTGAGATGTGGTGTCAGCGGGATCAGTTCACCAATCAACAAATCCCATTCTCTGACCTGCAAATGATAGAAAGCCAACACCAGCTTCGTTCGACAAACTGTCACTCGACCTGTCAAACCGGCAGCTTGAAGTCTTCTATTCACAGTTGAAACTGAGACTTGCTTACTTCGACCAGTGTTAAGCTGTGCTTGAAGCTGTTGTCCTGTGAGCCACCTATCACGCAAGCTGTTGACTCTCAGAAACTTGTCTTCTGATTCTGTTGTGGCTTTGGGTCTGCCAGACCTCTTCCTCTCAGAGTTTCCTCCAGTTTCCAATATACTACGTCCTGCAGTGTAATATTGTCCAAATAATGGTACAGCTACAGAGGGTGTATTAACAGTCTGTTCCAATACTGCTTTTATACAGAGTTTATACAGTTTGTGATCAAGTAATCAGCAGAGGTTGGGACACCTGTCGGAATTGTTTCCATCAACTTTCAAGGCTTAATTTACTTACATTGCTGCAGAACAGCTGTAAGTTGTTAACCCATTACTTGTTCCCTGAAGAAGGCCTTTTTTTTTTTACAATATAACTGTGCAATTTACATTATTTCCCCGTTTTTGCTAACCTAAACTTTTTTTTAACCTCGAGCAGTTCACTGGTTACCTTTGTACCATTTCAGGTTATTCTCTGGACTTGAATTGCTTAAATTTCAATGAAACTGGAAAAATTGAGGTGTTCGAAAACTTTTGACCGGTAGTGTATATACAGTATATATTCCAGTACGTATATATATATATATATACAAATATAGTTTTGGCCACGACTGTATATATAAATGACACAATCGTTTTAACATAATATTTCCAGTTTAAAATGCATATATACAAGGACATTCTGTGCATGCCTGGCATAGAAACAGCCAAATTGCGTTTTAGGAATAAAAAAGTAAGAAAGTAGGAATGAAATTGGTGTTTTACACATTTATTTTAACGTATTGAGCATTTCTAAAGCACTTCACATGGATCAAAATTATTCCACATTAAGAATGGTCCTTTGAATGTCTCATTAATCGAGTCAAATACTAGGCCACAGCAAAGGGAATGAAAAGCAAGCCATAAAAAACTTTTATGTACAAACCTTAAACATATTACATTGGAGACAAGTTGTGGACAACAATAAGACACGTGAAGAGTAAAATATTTCGATGTGATCCAACTTGCTAATGCAATTTGGTGAACTTGTTCATGAAAATGAATAATCACCTCCAATAATAGCAAAAAGCAGCTTTCAACTGTGTGTTTGTGTGTGTGTGTGTGTACATACATGTGTGTGTACGTGTGTGTGTACATACGTGTGTGTGTGTGTACGTGTGTGTACCTGTGGGTATATTTGTGTGTGTACGTGTGTGTACCTGTGGGTATATTTGTACGTGCGTGTACATACATACATGTGTGTACGTGTGTGTGTACATACGTGTGTGTGTGTGTGTGTGTGTATGTGTGTGTGTACGTGTGTGTACCTGTGGGTATATTTGTGTGTGTACGTGTGTGTACCTGTGGGTATATTTGTGTGTGTACGTGCGTGTGTGTACATGTGTGTGTGCATGTATATATGTGCGTGCGCACACATACATATACGTGTGAATGTGGTAGTTTTAAAATACAGCACCCCCTCCCCCAAGCCATTCTTATGATGTACTCATTAATGAAAACATTATACATTTTTTTAAACAATTTCACCATTTACATTATCCAGACAAAATCCAGTATCGTTAGTTACATGAGGTAGGCACTGAAAATCAGTAGTTTATTCTCAAAAGCAGCATATCTCAGTTTAATGTAAATGAATCATTTTGCTCAACATGTTTGATGACATTTCACAAGATAACAATTCCATCAAATCGCTGCTCAACATCAAGTCAGCTCGTTCATCTGTTAAATGGTCATGGTTTTAGTCATTCACAACAATCTTGTCGACCCAGTAGTTTTACAATTTATTGCACAAAGCATTATAGACAATTCATCTATTGTTACAGTCTTTCACATCATCAACTTTATTCAAACATGTTAATGAAGTATAATGAAAATAGTATGTGCATAGTCCACCTGAACAATAATTGCCATAAGTGACTCTTGTATTGCTTTACCAAAAATGAATTTATCTTCAAATGCAAGCTGAGGTACTAGTTAGGTATGACCTAAGATACACAATAAAAGGCACATCCAGGCAAGTTGCTATCATGACTCATTGCCATAATCCAAATAAAATATACTCCATTCACCTGTGGACAAAACTTATACCCAATCGGTACTCGAGTATCCACTACTCGCAGCATTCCAATGGGAAAAATGTTAAAATGAAACCTCCATAGCAAGGATAACCGTTGTCAAGGAGGCACACACAACGGCTTCATCCAATGTTCAATGACGTATCCTTTATATACACAGAATTCAGAGTTTCCTTGGCTCGCTCAACATCAGTGGTTAAATGTGGGGGTCCTCACGCCAGGAATGTCTATAAGGATCCAGGATAAACGACTCGCTACACACTAATTATCAGCTGTATTTAAGAAGAGCAGAAACAGAAGGAAAACTTTTACAATAAAACCACAAGTTCAGATAAACATGGCTAAAAATGACTTGAACAAGTCTCACAAGTGTCATGTTTACTCTCTCATAAAGATCCTAATATACTGTAAACCCGTGTGCATAAACAATCGAACCATGGGCAGATCATCAGCATGTCCACAAATTACCGTCCCAAATTCAAACCATAATAAACTAGAACAATGCGACTGTGTCGCCAATATGCCTCCGCATAGTCCCACAATGGGTAGATGCCATCACTACATATGTATGGGTAGGGGATCACGTTTGTGAACTTTCGTGTTTATCGGATAGGTTCGTTTTTCTATCCAAGATGGCTGCCAAACCACGTGACCTATGACATCATCATTTTCAAACTATATGCAGCAGTGCTGTTAGATGATATTCGTAAAATTTTGCATCGATAGGGTAAGCGGTTTCAGAGATATAATTATTTAATATTTTCCTTCAATCCAATATGGCTGCCAAACCATGTGACCTATGATGTCATAAATTTAATATTTCAATACAAATGAGTCATAGATCATGTGCATGCAATTTCAGATTTTTAGGATAAGGAATTCGATTAAAACATTTTTGGCTGGTATAGCACATCACCTATGATGTCATCATTATGATGCTTTTGTTCCCCATTGGGAGTACTTGACAGTGACGAGTTTCAAATTTTTCCATTCAGCGGTTTCTGAGAAATCATTTTTTTATTATTTGCTTTTAATCCAAGATGGCTGCCATACCTCGTGACCTATGACGTTGCAATTATCATAAAAACATTCTGCATGGGTGTCACTCCTACCATGAAAGTTTCATCTCAATCGGATATATGGTGGCTGAGAAAAACGAGGTCTAACCCGGACGTACAGACGGATGTACGGACGGACAACCCGAAAACATAATGCCTCCGGCGACTTTGTCGGCGGAGGCATAAAAACATAATTACATGGGATACAACGAAGCCATTTGCTTCATATGAAAGAACACTTTTCACAGTTTTAAGTCTTTCGCTTCCAAGTGTCTCATGTGACACGTGACTTCACATTTAATGTAAATGGCGTCCCCACAATAAAAAGCACTGTGTGTTGCCTGGTTTATCAAAACCAAATCGGCGACACAGGTTCGACGGTTCAGCATGGCCGATGGAAGGTGAAGTCATCATCGAAAAAAGGATTTGTGGAAGGTGAAGCAGAATCATTGAAAAAAATGATTCGTGGAAGGTGAAGCAGAATCATTAATAAAAAGGATTAGTGGAAGGTGAAGCAGAATCATTGAAAAAAATGATTCGTGGAAGGTGAAGCAGAATCATCGATAAAAACGATTAGTGGAAGGTGAAGCAGAATCATTGAAAAAAATGATTCGTGGAAGGTGAAGCAGAATCATCGATAAAAACGATTAGTGGAAGGTGAAGCAGAATCATCGATAAAAAGGATTAGGGGAAGGTGAAGCAGGATCATCAATAAAAAGGATAAGTGGAAGATGAAGCAGGATCATCGATAAAAAGGATTAGTGGAAGGTGAAGCAGGATCATCGATAAAAAGGATTCATGGAAGGTGAAGCAGGATCATAGATAAAAAGGATTCGTGGAAGGTGAAGCAGGATCATCGATAAAAAGGATTTGTGGAAGGTGAAGCAGGATCATCAAAAAAGGATTCGTGGAAGGTGAAGCAGGATCATCAACAAAAGGATTCGTGGAAAGTGAAGCAGGATCATCGATAAAAAGGATAAGTGGTAGGTGAAGCAGGATCATCGATAAAAAGGATTAGTGGAAGGTGAAGGAGGATCATCGATAAAAAGGATTCGTGGAAGGTGAAGCAGGATCATCGATAAAAAGGATTCGTGGAAGGTTTAGCAGGATCATCGATAAAAAGGATTAGTGGAAGGTGACGCAGGATCATCGATAAAAAGGATTCGTGGAAGGTGAAGCAAGATCATCGATATAAAGGATTAGTGGAAGTTGAAGCACGATCATCGATAAAAAGGATTTGTGGAAGGTTTAGCAGGATCATCGATAAAAAGGATTCGTGGAAGGTGAAGCAGGATCATCGATAAAAAGGATTCGTGGAAGGTGAAGCAAGATCATCGATATAAAGGATTAGTGGAAGTTGAAGCAGGATCATCGATAAAAAGGATTTGTGGAAGGTGAAGCAGGATCATCGATAAAAAGGATTCGTGGAAGGTGAAGCAGGATCATCGATAAAAAGGATTCGTGGAAGGTGAAGCTGATCATCGAAAAAAGGATTTGTGGAAGGTGAAGCAGGATCATCAACAAAGGATTAGTGGAAGTTGAAGCAGGATCATCAAAAAAAGGATTTGTGGAAGGTGAAACAGGATCCTCGATTAAAGGGTTTCGTGGAAGGTGAAACAGGATCCTCACATGTGTGTGCGATAAAAAGGATTCGTGGAAGGTGAAGCAGGATCATTGATAAAAAGGATTCGTGGAAGGTGAAGCAGGATCATCGATAAAAATGATTCATGGAAGGTGAAACAGGATCCTCGATAAAAAGGATTCGTGGAAGGTCAAACAGGATCCTCGGTAAAAAGGATTCGTGGAAGGTGAAACAGGATCCTCAGTAAAAAGGATTCGTGGAAGGTGAAACAGGATCATCGATAAAAAGGATTCGTGGAAGGTGAAACAGGATCCTCGGTAAAAAGGATTCGTGGAAGGTGAAACAGGATCCTCGCATGTGTGTGCAATAAAAAGGGTTCGTGGAAGGTGAAGCAGGATCCTCGATAAAAATGATTCATGGAAGGTGAAACAGGATCCTCGATAAAAAGGATTCGTGGAAGGTGAAACAGGATCATCGATAAAAAGGATTCGTGGAAGGTGAAACAGGATCCTCGGTAAAAAGGATTCGTGGAAGGTGAAACAGGATCATCGATAAAAAGCATTCGTGGAAGGTGAAACAGGATCTTCGGTAAAAAGGATTCGTGGAAGGTGAAACAGGATCCTCGCATGTGTGTGCGATAAAAAGGATTCGTGGAAGGTGAAACAGGATCATCGATAAAAAGGATTCGTGGAAGGTGAAGCAGGATCATCGATAAAAAGGATTCGTGGAAGGTGAAGCTGGCTCATCGATAAAAAGGATTCGTGGAAGGCAAAGCAGGATCATCGATAAAAAGGATTCGTGGAAGGTGAAGCAGGATCATCGATAAAAAGGATTCGTGGAAGGTGAAGCAGGATCCTCGGTAAAAAGGATTCGTGAAATAAAAGGTGAAACAGGATCCTCACATGTGTGTGCGATAAAAAGGATTCGTGGATAGAACAAAGTTTATGGAGACCGGTGGTATCCTGCAGAGGAAGGTGGGCAGGTCGGCCAAACACAAGTGGTGAGGATGATGACTTTGCAAATCCCGACAATTAAACTTTGAGACGCAGCAATCCACATCGTTGTATCCCATTTCATAATTTTTGTTGTGCTTTGATTTTGAAACGGTAATTTGTGAACACCTTGTGTTGTACATAAGCAAATCTGTTTGCTCCTTGTACGTTTCCAAACCTCTGGCCCAATCTCCCTGAAAATCGCTGTACCGCATTATTGTCACACTCGGAAGGTCAATGTTACAATAAAAACTCTCAACTTTTTAATTGATGTGAAAACCTATGGTGCCTTCAGGGACCTCGCGTCATCTTCTGGCCACATACACATGCGAAGTCCGAGGTCCACCCCTCTACCGGCTGAGGTCGTGATGCACCGTCAAATTATCATGAGTAGGTTCAAATAAAAACACTGGTATTAAAAGTTTAAATAACGCCATATTCTTTGGGTGACCCATCTTGTTAACGACATACCCATGAGTAAAAGCTGTAGACGTGGAAGTGCGGCCAAACTAAAGTTCATGCAGTCATCATTAATCACCCACTGGAAAAGCTCATCCAAGCTCAAAATAATATTGGGTGTTGTATAAATTGAGAGAAGCACATGAATGGGAAAAGAAAAACAACAATCAAGACAAAGAGAGAGAGAAAGGCACAACATGAAAAGATATCTTCTTTTTTTTACTTCCAAACAGGTTTTACTATTAATGACTGTTTTGGAAGGCCTCTTTCTCCAAAACTCCATGGCATTCCATTGGCCTGGGGTTGCTTTCCAGAACCCAACACTGCTGCACCATGCCGCTCGCTCCTGCTTCCTTCAGAGCGATGCCGGCTCCGAATGCCAACCACCCTTCCTACATTGTCCCCATTACCATTGGTGCTGCTGTTGCTGTAGCTCCAACCTCCTGGACTATCGAGGCCACCCATCCTTACTTTGGCTGTCAACCCAGATGGAATTGATTTTGTTTTGTGTGTTCCACCACAATCAAGCTTGGACAGCGATTTGGAAGAATCAGGCATCAAATTCCTTCTACCCTTGCTTTCAAAACTACCATGAGTTACTGCAGCAGTGGATTTTCCAAGATGCTGAGCACTTGCTATCACGCCAGATCCTATCTTGTATTTCCCAGTTTCCAGCTTACTGTTATGGCTCATTGTAATTTCGTTGCGACCAACGTATCTCTCCATGAGACATGTAGTAGAGCCTGGCTCACACACAACATTTGTTGATGAGTCTGAATTATCCATTTTCGGCTCGCTCTTCCTCATGCGTACTGGACTCTGGAGCTTGGGTTTACTTTGAAGACTTTTGAGAGTCGCAACTGCAGTTGATTTGGATAAATCTGGGTACAACCCAACAATTTGACCTTTTGGAGACTCCCTTCGCCCTCCTCGATTATTAGCTGCCACATTGACTGGTAAAGACTTGTGTTTAGGATCCCCACATGAAAAACCACCAACACTTCTAATCGATGGGGATTTTGGAGACGTGGAACCATGTGACACAGAACGAGAGCTCCGACTAATACTCACTGGCCATGAACAGGGCACTACATTTCTGTCAGACTTTGATCTGCTTTGTGACGCAAGAGAAGCTTTACACGATTTCTGGATAGAAGTTGTGGATTTGCCTGCAGGATTCCTTCTGGTACGAGTTGGTGACTTAATTTTATCCATTTGATCATGAACAGATTTGTCCACATCTTTACAATGCTGCAATGCACTATTTGAAAGTGCACAGTTCATGGAAATTTGCTTTCCTCTTGATCTCGGGCCATGCTTCTCATGGGTATCAGAGAAAGTAACAGCCTGTGTCGAATTTGAAGAACCATCAGATCGGGGTGTTGGCAGCGACACTGCAGGCATCATTTTCTCCCGTACCACACCAATCATGTCTCTCTCACATTTGGTAATGTCACAACCGATTTGCGCTGCCCCTGAAAGAATCGACGGTTGATTCGTATCTATTCCAATTTTCTCATTACCAAAGCAACAAGCTTCCAATTCTGACAGGGGTTTAATTTGTGAAGTCATACCTTTTGAATCATCCCCAATCACTGGCAGAAAGAGTTCTTCAAATCGCTCTGGGCTGTATGACTGCAATGGTCCAACAAGTTCGCATTTTTCCACAACTCTACTGAAACTCTCAAACTTGGAGGACTTCATAAATGATGTCCCTTCAGGCAGTGACAGCTCCAGCCCCTCGGCGCCAGACAGCAGCTCTGCCTCCTCGGCGCCCGACAGCGACTCCAGCTCCTCAGCGCCCAACAGCAGTGATGGCTCCACCTCCTTAGCATCTGATGGCAGCTTCAACTCTGCCTCATCCACGCCAGATGGCAGCGACGGCTCAGCCTCCTCGGCGCCTGACGGCTGCGATGGCTCAGCCTCTCCAGCGCCCAACGGCTGCGATGGCTCAGCCTCTCCAGCGACCAACGGCTGCGATGGCTCAGCCTCCTCGGCGCCCGACAGCAGTGATGGCTCAGCCTCCTCGGCGCCCGATGGCTGTGATGGTTCAGCCTCATCGGTGCCCGACTGCTCAGCCTCCTCGGCACCAGACAGCTCAGCCTCCTCAACGCCCGACAGCTGCAATGGCTCAGCCTCTTCGGTGCCCGATGGCTGCGATAGCTCAGCCTCCTCAACACCCAATGGCTGCAACGGCTCAGCCTCCTCGGTGCCCCACGGCTCAGCTTCCTTGGCACCAGACAGCTCAGCCTCCTCAACGCCCGACGGCTGCGATGGCTCAGCCTCCTCGGCACCCGACTGTGGCCATGACTCCACCTCCCGACTGTGGCCAGACGGCTCTGCCTTCGTGGGGCCTGAAGGTGGTGATGGCTTCGCCTCCTCGCCACCCAACTCTAAAGATGCCTCTCTGATATGTGCAAGGCAGTCTGGTCTATTGTCCTTGGCTTCAACTTCTGTGAATGAAGTACCTGCACACTCCTGACGATATTTTCTATCATATGAATTTGACATCATCTGATTGTGTTTAAAATCTTCTATTTCATCATTTTTATTCGACTCAAAGACCTGCCATTCTGAGGAAACTCTTCTTTCAATCAAGAGCTCATTAACTCGAAGACTGGATGAGCGGTGGTGGCCTTTTTTAACCGAAGTCAAGGCGCCTTCCAGAGTGGATTGCCTTTTGGTATTGTCAGAGGGAGTTTCACAAACTTGTGGTGCTTCCAAGAATGCAAAGAGGTCACGCTCATAAGGCTCGATAGGTGAACGACGCTGCCGCCGTGCATTGGGCCCTGTGCTGCTACGACGTGAGAGAGACAATGGAGGAGACAGATGTGACTCAACAGGTGGAACCAATGACGTGGTTTGCTCAGAAGTGCCAAGTGAAAAACTTTGCAAACTGGTCTCAGTACGACTCTTCTGGTTATTGCCATCGGTCTGCATGGAAGGCAGTTGACGCTTGCTGCAGATGCTGCTTGTACGTAGCTGACGTTTCGTCTCAGTAAGCTCACGTTCATTATTTTCCTGCAATAAAAGAACAGAAACATTCGTCGAGTATGTTAAATTGCCATTCATACCTGTACTTGTTGATTAAAATACTACAAATATTAGTAATGGTTGAAAGTGTGAAACACATTGTTGTTTTCTTTTTAACAGTATAAGGGTTGTGGAAAAGCTTGGAGGTACAATGTGTGGGTACCCGTCCTCACCCCCACCCCTTTCCTCACTTTCCCCCATCCTCTCCTCCCCCACAACACTCTATAACTTCCCCTTTCCCATCCTTTTTCCTTCCCCCCTCCCCTTCCTTCTCTCCCTCTCCCCTCCCCTATTAAAAATATTAATAACAAGAAGACGTCATGCAGAGCACGATACTTGCAAAATCTGCTCCCCCTCCCCTCAAAAGGTTTCCATTAATACAGGAAATTGTCCATTTAATCAAGATTCAAATTGACGATCTTGAACAAAGCTCGGGTCAATAGGATGAAAAATGATGATTTTAGAAGTTTGACCTCGAGTTGACCTTTGACCTTTTGACCTTAAAAATAGTTGGTTTCCCAATTCAGTGAGGCACTATACAAATGCTGTTCAATTTTCAAGTCAATAGGATGAAAATTGATGGTTTTTAAGATGAAAATTTATGATTTTGGAAGTTTGACCTTGAGCTGACCTTTCACCTCAGCCTCAAAAATAGTTTGTTTCCCAATTCAGTGATGCAATATGCAAATGCTGTTATATTTTCAAGTCAATCAGATGAAAATTGATGATTTTGTAAGTTTGACCTTGTTGACCTTTGAAATTTGGACCTAAAAATAGTTGTTTTTTCAATTTAGTGACAATATACAAATGCTGTTCAATTTTCAAGCCAATCGGATTTAAAATGGCGATTTTAGAAATTTGACCTCCAGATGACCTTTGACCTCAAAATCAATAGGCTTCTCAATTGTGACGATCTCTACAGCTTAGTGAAGTTTCGTGAAGTTCGGTTGAAAATTGTGACCTGTGGGCCGGTGACAAACAAATAAAACAAACAGACAGACAAACAAACAGACAGACAAACAAACAGACAGAAGAACAAAGGCAACCGACCAATATACTTTTAAAATCTTCGATTTTACAAGTAATAACTTGAATTGCCACTTTATAACCTCTGGCAGTGATGACCCGGTATCACTCGCCATCCCGTTTTGTTACAACCCCACTTTCATCGGACACAAAATATCATATACACGAAAGAACATGGATGGATGATCGGTCACCAACACAAAAGTACATGGACGGATGATCGGTTACGTACACAAAAGTACATGGACGGATGATCACTCACGTACACAAAAGTACATGGACGGGTGATCAGTCACGTACACAAAAGTACATGGACGGATGATCGGTCACGTACACAAAAGTACATGGACGGATTATCGGTCACCAACACAAAAGTACATGGATGGATGATCGGTCATATACACAAAAGTACATGGATGGATGATCGGTCACGTACACAAAAGTACATGGATGGATTATCGGTCACAGACACAAAAGTACATTGACGGATGATCGGTCAGTCACATTTTAACTAGTGGGGTCACCCATGGGAATCCCACAGGCATGGACGTGTGTGACATTTGGACATATTGAGTTTGATGCTGCATCTGCACATTCAGTTTTACAAAATGGTTACTGGCAATTTATCAGATCCACAAATGATGTAATTTACACAATTTATTTGCTTCTGATAACATGTGAATGCATGTGCGTGCACATGGGAAATACAGTCTGAAATGTGTAATTACATCTCATGTAAAATGTGACCAAAAGCTCAATTCCTCTCCCTCCCAGCCCCCATCCCTCCCACATCACGCATACTGTACCAGGGAGTGGGTCACACACACACAGGGGAGTGGGTCACATACACAAACGGGGGAGAGTGGGTCACACACACACATGGGGGAGAGTGGGTCACACACACACACACACACACACACACACACACACACACACGGGAGAGAGTGGGTCACACACGGGGGAGAGTGGGTCACACACGGGGGAGAGTGGGTAACACACGGGGGAGAGTGGGTAACACATGGGGGAGAGTGGGTGTCGCTTTACTCCTCTCCCCTCATTCCTTTCCAACTTCTGCTCACTCCTCTCCCCCTCCCCCAGGCTCCTCTGCCCTCCCCCAGTCTCTACTCTCCCCCCCCCCCCCCCCCCCTCACTCCGGCAATTGTTCCAATTGAGCAGGTACGGCAAATAGTAGAGTTAATTGAACATTTCTCTTGGAGCAACACAGTGTAAATCTATCCCCTTGTCCTGTTCATTCATTTGTGAAATGTTTCACAGAACAGTACACGCATGGTGACGTCATTGGACTCGGACCACAATGATGATCTTCAACAATATTATCCAATACTTCATCCGGATTCATTACAGCTGCTCTTGTATTTGTTTGCTGAGCACACATTACCTTCCAATGTCTTTGTTGCTCAGCATCCTGTGCAAGTCTGTGTTAACATTCATTGGCGGTCTCGTTCTGTTCTCTCATTATTTTATTTATTTTGTAGATATAATTTACAAACATGAGTGCGACATGTAAACTATGCTCCGCCACTCTCCCCAAGTGCAGAGTACCTAATTGCAACTTTTTATTGTGACTACGTCTAAAGAATGAAACATTCCGACTATATAAAGAATACAGCTCAAATGGAAAAGTCCCTGGGATAAATGTCTTTTGGGCGGTGGAAAGAACATTACATTGCACCTTTCTGTCCCACGAAAACCAAAGTTACTCTTTTCGTTACAGCATACAAAATGACATCTTTTAAATTATAGATTTCAAATAAACTTCTTTAAAGTGTACATAACTTATAAAATAAGAACGAAAAATATCTCTCGGCAATTTCCTGTCTGTTTATTTATTTATTTTACATATGTGAATTACATGTCCATGCACACATGAAATGGAGTTTGTTCATTAATTCTGGATGTGAACACGATTCAGCCTTGAAAACTGTTGTGGAACAAAAAAAAAACATCGATGGAATGAATGGAAGTTTAAACAAGATTACCTTTACTTCCGGATAATAATGATGAATGAAATGAAATGAGAACAAAGAAATATCTGTCGGCAATTTCCCATCTGTGGAGATACGTGAACGAAGCTTTGCCCCTCTCTCCACATTGTTGACTTTTTGTGACGACCGCCATCAAATGGAAAAGTCTCCCGCAAATTTTAAATATATCTCAGCATTTTCCCGTTTGTTATTTTAGGTGGTGTATGATATACCATGCTGCGAATTTCTAAAATATCTCAGCAATTTCCCATGTGTGCATGAATTTTCTCAATTATTGCTGAAACGGAGTCTAAAACCATCAATAAAAATGAAATCAGATGGTGAATTAGAGTCGAGATAAAGCCGTAAGAGACTCGATGGTCTATGTGTTACACGCCTTTGAAAATGCATTTTGTTCTATAAACGGTAACTTTCATCGGATTTTATTCCCGTTTTTTTTTTCAACCGAGTCGAAAACCATGTTAGCGACTGTGAAAAATGAAATGAGATATGGAATTAGAGTTGAAATAAAACTGTGAGAGAGAGCAAGACACCGCGGGCCTAACAAAAGAGACCTCAAAGCTATGCGAGTAAATCAAATGATGGATATTTGTTTTGAAGCCTCTTCCAGACCGTGTGTAGGCACTCCCCCGGACAGATGTTTCACAGACAGACAGACAGACAGACAGAATCACCTATGGAGAATATAATATAGATGTCACCGTGTCCCACCTTGTCAGAGGGGCAGGGACAGGGGAACAATAAGGATAATAAAATGGCCGCTTCTAAAGCATCATAGACTAATTGAGTGTGAAAATGTATAATTAAGGTGAAAAGGACTTTGAGTACAAATGGAACTGAACTAAGTAGAGACACGACCCCACACCATCCCTACCAGCTCCAGGCTGCGGGTTTTTCTACCTTTGTTGAAAGAAAAAAATTGTTTGCCATCGTATTGTCGGAAATAATTATTCCAGAAATATTGGCAACACAGTCTCCTTTGGGAGAAAGCTCGTTTAACGTCATGACATTGAATTGTCATATTAAAAACAAAACGTTTGTCAGGACAGCTCAGAGGAAGGTGACCCACTTCTGGTAGGTGTACCTCACGAATGGCGGGTGTTTCTACCATGATAAATTCCCAGATTTCTGCATTTGTACTTTTACCATCGCTAACAGATGTATTGGATGCTGGGAATATTACTGTTCTCAATTAGCATTCTCCATTTATAGAGGCTTCATTGACAGCCCATGAAGTCATGACCTGGAGAATGAAGCCGCATCTTCCAGGATAGTAATAGCCACTTTCACACTCTGTCTTTCACTTGTTTTGTTTACCTGTAGCCAAGCACATTATTTTTACCCTGATCAATGAGGGCTCTTAATAATTTAATAAATAAGTGTTTGATGATAACATCCCATCGATGTGAGCCTTGAGTAATGATGTCAAGGGCTCATGGTTCGCTGATTGTTGAGGGAAGACAGCATAGCACTCGTTTATTTTGTAGGGAAGGGAAGGGAAAAGTGGAACATGAGGTTATTTCACATTTTTTGGACGTTATTAGTAATACGAATTGTTCAGCAATATTAAAGCATAAATACTACAATAAATGCCTGTGCTCCTTAATTTTCCTAACATTCCATTTTCTCCTTGTGAACCTTTTCCTGATGCCAATCTCAACTTTATTCTGACAAATCACTACGACGAAGCACAACTTGATATCGCGATTTGATTGCTCGTTCGTTCCCACCTTTATGGCACGATTAAACTTCTTGCAGAAGTTGTAAAAAATCGAGACAGTCTCCTCCAGACTGAAGGAATCGACATCCTCGCAGAAGAAGCTTGCGAGTGAGTGCACATCACGACACAGCAATGTCCGCCGACTTTTCAACACATCCAAGTTCAGGTGAGCATCCTAAAAGACCAGGAGCAACGTAGCATATCGAGCAATGACAAATCAAGTACATAATAATCCATTATCCTCGTTTATCCTTTGTATACAAGGTCAGGGGAGTGAACACTGAACACATCAGGAAACAAATGAACAAAAGCAATAGTAGGAAGAGAGAGGAGGAAACACTAACAGCATAATAACAGGTTGAAGGCTAAAGTAGAGAGAGACTTGGACAAATAGGACAAATGGCGATGTATGAGGGGAAGAGGAGGATCCATGAGTTGGACAAGATAGATACAAAATCCAACTCTCAGGAAGGAAGAACTGTGAATTTGGAAAGAGGTGGTTTTTGGGGAGGGGGACTTGATTAGGGTAGAAAAGATCATGATTTTGGAAGTGACTTTTTGGAAGTCATTCCAATAAAAAATTCCATCTCTTACAGTTCCTTTTTTCTACATTCCCGAAACTCTCCTGCACTCCACCCCTCCTTCAACGTCCTTAAACGTATTTTTGACTCGAAGGTCTCAAGAAACTCATTTTGCAATAAAAGTTCATTTCCCATTAATTGTACCCTTTTCAAAATCCAATCTCACCACTCCCCTCCAAATCTTCCCCATCACCCCTTCCCTCCAAAACTTCCCCATCACCCATCCCCTCCAAAACTTCCCCATCACCCCTCCCCTCCAAATCTACCCCTTGCCCCTCCCCTCCAAATTTTCGCTTCCACCCATTCCTTTCAAATCTTCCCCCTTGCCCCTCCCCTCCAAATCTGCCCCATCATCCCTTCCCTCCAAAAATTCCCCATCACCCCTCCCCTCCAAATCTACCCCCTTGCCCCTCCCCTCCGAATCTTACCCATCACCCATCCCTTTCAAATCTTCCCCCTTGCCCTCCCCTCCAAATCTTCCCCATCACCCATCCCTTTCTAATCTCCTCCCTTGCCCCTTCCCTCATAAACTCCCCCCACACCCCTCCCCTCCGAGACTCTCCCTCGCTCCTCCCCTCCTAGACTCCCCTCTCACCCCTCCTCCTCAAAGCGTCCTCCCCGCTTCTTCCCCCTTCCAACTTTCACCTTCATCTCCCCCAACCTTCTGCCTCGTTCTTCCCCCTCCTCAAATAACACCTCACTGTGCCTCACCCAATCACCATCAAACCCTTTGTCTGCCCCATTCTTCCCTTTCTCCAAGGTATTCTGAAATCTCTGACACACCTTTAACAGCTCGCCCTACCTCTTCCTCCTCTTCCACATCTTACCCTACCCCTCCCCCCCCCCTGTTCTGAATCTGATGCTCCCTCTTCCTCTTCATTAACGGTATGGACCTCAAACATCCGGGGCCTTCGCTCAAACTTGACTGATCTCTCCATACAGGTTGCTTCTGACAAACCAGACGTGATCTGCTTAACAGAAACTTTCCTCCTTCATGATGTCTCTGATTCCTTGGTATCTCTCCCAGGTTACTCCCTCCTCTGGTATGATGGACCTGGGCCTCGTCCTGGAGGTGGGGTTGCTATCTTTATAAAAAAAACTCTCTTCCTCACTCGCCCTGCACTGCCCTCTCTCCACCTCACCCCCAGGAATACCTTTGGCTACGGCTTCCCCTTCGCTCCCACCTTTTGTTCATATGTGTGTTGTACCGTCCACCAAACAGTGATGACTCCATCTACATCTCGCTGTCTGATAATATGGACCAACTTCTCTCTACCCATCCCAACTCTCTCTTCCTCATATTTGGCGATTTCAATTGTCACCATGCCAGTTGGCTGGGTGTGGGTACCTCTCTCACAAGCCATGGCTCTTCAGCAAAGGTCTTCTGCGACTCACTGGGACTGACACAAACTGTCAATTTCCCGACCCGGATCTCAGTCAACGGAGCATCTTCTCTTCTGGACTTGGTTATGACTAACTTCCCTGAAAATGTCTGCTGCTCTTCTTCTGCTCCAATTGGCTCATCTGGTCATGTGCTTGTTAAAGTGGACATCTCTCTGACCATTCTCAGAGAGCCTCCTCAGCATTGATGAGTCTGGCATTTCACTCAGGCCAACTGGCATGGTCTTCAAGCAGCCATCAATCATCTGGTCTGGTCTCCCATCTCTACCGCCTCTGACATCAACTCATCCTGGGAATTCTTCCAAAGTAAATTGCTCTCTCTCATGCACAGATTTATCCCATCTCGTCTTCAGTTGTCATACCCTTCCTCCCGTCTATGGTACACGGAATCTTGTGGTGAGGCTGTTGCCCAGAAACAACTTGCTTTCGTCTCCTGGAAAGCAAATCCAACGGAAGGAAATCTCATTTCCTTTCACAAAGCCCGAAGCAAATGTTTGTCCACCCTCAGGAGAGCCAGGAAACAATATCTCTCCGTTCTCAAGACCGAACTCTCTTATCTGTCTCCCTCTTCCAAATCCTGGTGGCATCTGGTCAAACCTGTTTCTGGTGTTTGTTCCCCCTCCATCCCCTCCCTCACCTCAAACGGCTACACGGCGGACTCCGCACGTGAAAAAGCTGAATGCATCAACTCTATGTTTGCCTCTAAATCTTGTGTCCCAAACCCATCCATCTCTGTACCAACTGTACCCAGTCGTACCCAGCTGCTCCTGGACTCTGTGTCCTTTCCTCCTGACAAGGTGGAAAAGTTTCTGTCAACCCTCGACTCTGATTCTGCAACTGGACCTGATGGCATCAGCCCTCGGGTCCTAAAATCCTGTTCTTCTGCTCTTTCACTCCCTCTCTCTGTTCTCTTCACCCTCTCTTTTGCTCAAGGTCATCTGCCATCTGCTTGGAAATCAGCCAACATCACCGCTTTGCACAAAAAAGGTGCAAAAACAGATCCAAGCAACTACAGACCAATCAGCCTTCTCCCAATTATCAGCAAAGTCATGGAATCCATCATTGCTTCAGATATGAAATCTTTCCTCTTCTCGAATGGCTTGATCTCTGATCATCAATTTGGTTTCAGACCTGGTCACTCTACTCTGGACATGCTGCTTCTGCTTTCTCAACAATGGATGGAGGTCCTCAATGCCAAACAGGAAATTAGAGCTGTCTCCCTTGACATATCACGTGCCTTCGATACGGTCTGGCACCCAGCTCTGCTCACCAAACTCTCCTCCTTTGGTATCCATGGAAATCTCCACGCATGGCTGGCGGACTTCCTCTCTAGTCATAGTCAACGTGTGGCCCTGAATGGGTTTCTCTCATCTCCTCTTCCCGTTCAGGCTGGAGTTCCCCAAGGCAGTGTTCTGGGCCCTGTGCTTTTTCTGGTCTTCATCAATGATCTCTCTGACTCGCTTGAAAATCCTCTCTATCTCTTTGCTGATGACTCTACTCTCTGTCGCTCCATTCCTCATCCCTCAGATTGGCAGTCTGCAGCCTCCTCACTCTCTGCAGACCTGGACAAAATCCACAAACTGGGCAAACAAGTGGAACATGTCTTTCAATCCTGACAAATCTCACACTCTTACGATGTCTCTCCGAAAAGACCGACTGGACAACCCTCCCATCCACTTTCTGAATAATCCTCTCCAAGAAGTTCTGTCACTCAAGCTTTTGGGTCTCACTATCTGCCATGATCTTTCCTGGGAAAACCACATTTCAAATCTGGCCTCCAAAGCCAGTCGCCGACTGGGCATCTTCCGTCGTGCGAAGTCCTTCCTTGGCACACCTGAGCTCCTCTCCACATACAAGGTTTTCATCCGCAGCTCAATGGAATACTGCTCTCCCCTCTGGGCTGGTGCTCCTGCCTCACACCTAGCTCGTCTTCACGCTGTTGAAACCAAAGCGTTCAGAATCATTGGAATCTTCCGCGATGAAGCTAACTCCAAGGGCCTTTCATTCACTCACCGCAGGCAGGTTGGTGGTCTTTCCGTCTTCTACAGACTCCTCTCTGGCCTTGCCCTCCCCCCCCCCCGCCCAGCTCTCTCTGGGCTCTGTCCCCCAAATATTCCTACAGGTCGCACAAGATCTGCCTGCAACCGTCTTATGGTCAAACTGCCAAAATCAAGACTCTCTGCTCACCTTCACTCCTTAATTCCTCTTTTCTCCCGCCTCTGGAACAAACTCCCTCACTCTCTTCAATCCCAATCCTCCCTCCAGGTCTTTAAAACAGCTGTTCCCCACCATCTCTTATCTTCCCCCATCCAAAACCTTGATCTTTTCTACCCCCGCTAAATTCACCCCAAATCCACTTTTTTGAAATACGAACTTCTGTCATGGAAGTCCTTGGTGTCCTTGTGTTTTATACTTCTCCTACCCCCCCCCCCCCCTTCCCACACCTCCTCCCCCCAAGCCCTCTCCCTCCCACACATGTCCCTGCTCTCAAATGTTGTGTTTGTGTGCTTCCCCTTCTCTCCCCATCTTGTCTTCCGCTCCCTCTTTTTATATATTTTGTTTGTCCGGTTGATTTGTTTGTGAAATAAATGTTAGCTCTTTCATGAGCCTCGATTCGGTATAAAAAAAAAAGAAAAAAAAGAAAGTGGGATGGTGGTGAACAACTGTCTTGAAGACCTGGAGGGAAGAGTGAAGTTGAAGAGAACTACAAGGTAAGACCGGTCGCTTCGCTGACAGGTATACCTATCTTATACTGTAGATGGAGATAGATTTACGTGTGCACGTGAGAGGAATTGTTGAGGTCACGTGCGTCCTCACCTACGTGAAACACCGTGTCGCATCAGTCCGCCACCCCTCACGTATGGAGAATGCAGCGCAGAGGGCAACAGGAAATTCTACCATTTTTGCTTCCATAATAAATAGATGGTATAATGTTTTCATCAATATAATGAGCCGGCATACACCTCGGCAACGTGCAGCAATTGTTGAATTTTATTTCAAAAACAATTGTTCAATAATTTCAACTCAGAGAGAATTTCGGGGAGTTTTTGTAACAGGTTCCCCTGACTTATCGCCGCCCCCAGGCTACTTTTTGTGGAGCTGTCTCAAAGAACGTACGTATGTAAACAATCCATCCACTCTGTTGGAGCTAAAAAACAACATTGTCCAAGAAATCAACTATTTATCACCAGAAGTTTAGACGAGGGTGATGGAAAAACCCATAGAAAGAGCTCGGATTTGTGAATGCGAAGCAGGCGGTTATTACCTCCACCACCAAAGGTGGATGGAGGTTATGTTTGAACCCCTGTCTGTCTGTCTGTATGTTCATCTATCTCTATGTTTGACTGTCTGTCTGTTTATCTGTGAAATCTCGAAACGTTATGGACAGATGATTTTGATTAAATGTGATTCTTTGTTGTATTATATTACTGTTATCTATCTATAATTCCAGTAATCTCTGTCTGTCTGTCTGTACGTTTGTTTGTTTGTCTGTGACCGCTGTTTCTCGACAACCACGGGTCCGATATACTTTTAACTTGCCAGGTATATTGCTGGGGACCCGAGGATGTGCCTTTTCAAGGTTTCATATTAATCGGACAATTACTTACCGAGCTATGTCCAAAAAACGATTCAACCAATCAGAGAGCAGCGAACGATCGCGTGTGCCGAACGTGGCGGACACACTCTGCCTCGGATGGCACATTTGAGAGCGTATTCATTTATTTCACGTTTGCAAACTATGTTGGCGTTAAACTATGTTTTACAACTAATAAAAACGAATTTGCGATTCATTCGCTTTCCTGCGCGTTTGTGCACGCGATGGCGATTTCTTTACCAAACTCCGGAAGCCGTTCGCTTTGGACCAAACCATTTCATGTAAATAGAGGGGGGGGGATATAATTTTAGATATAGATATAGTACGGGCATGCCCTAGTATGAATAAAATGGAAATGTTGAAAGAACACGTGTTAATAACAGCAAGCGATTTGTGAATCTAATCGATATGAGAATCCGGATTGAATGAGACTCACGAGTGTTATAAATTAAGAAGATGAAAGAGGAAGAGTTTTTGTAAATTTGTAAATTGAAACCGGCCCATCTATGCGAACTTTACTCAACGATATCATGCTGTTTGCAGGTTGCCTAGCAGCTCATTGATAAAAAGATGGCGACCAGAATTGATGGCGAGCATACATATGGCGTATACATCCCCTCTTTGTTGACGGACGGATGCACGCACGGTCGTACGCAGGCACACGGAGACAAACTCCTGTTATGTTATAGATGTGGAAGTTGGTTCCACAGGTGGAGAAAAAAAAGAGGAACAAATGAGTGGAGGTCGGCAGTGAGTGATCCTGGATTTTGGGATTTTCATCAGAAGAGGTTGTTGATGGGCCGCGTGCAACCTGCATAAACCTGAGGGACACCGAGCACGGAAAGAGCAGAGGGTGCAAGACCAGAAAGGAGGTGGTGTAAGATTGAAAGACCACTGATCTGTTTGTGATGAGCAAAGTGAAAGACCCATGCACTCAGCTTCAACATGGGAGGTTTCAATAATCTTGAAGGTCTTGGTTTCCACAGCGTCAATATGAGTAAGATGTGAGGCAGGCGAGCCAGCCAAGAGGGAAGAGCAGTGCTCCATGAAGCTGCGGATGAAGGCCTAGTCGGTGGACATAAGTTCAGGTGTGCCAAGGAAGGATTTTGTACGGCGGAGAATGCCCATTCGGCAGCTGGCTTTGAGGGCCAACTTTGAAATGTGGTTTGCCAAAGAAGGATCATGGCTGATAGTGAGAAGACTTTGTAGTCTCCCTGTCTGAAGGATGAGGGATGTCACGGCAGAGGCTGGAGTCAGAATCTTAGATAAAGGGGATTTTCCAGAGAGTCAGGGAGATTATCGATGAAGATCAGGAATAGGACTGGGCCCAGACCACTGCCCTGGGGCACGCCATCCTTGACAGGGAGAGGAGATTAAAGGATTCCGTTGGGTGCTACATGTTGGCTACGAGAGTAGAGGAAGTCAGTGAGCCACGTGTGGAGTTGGCCTAGGTTTGCTTATAGGCAGAGAGTTTGGAGAGCAAGTTGCGATGCCAGATGGTGTCACAAGCACGACATATGACTCCTCGACTCCTTTATTCCTTTATTCCTCCTTGACCACCTCCCCTGTCCCCAATCTTCCCCCAATCACATTATTCAGATATTTTACAATCATGTTTATCCACTATCATTCATACATTGTTCAGCATGATAAAATTAAAGTTCACACTAAATCTGGCACATACACCTCTTCAGTAATTGATCGAACACCATTGACAGGTATAATATACCTCGTGTTATTCACAGCGCCTTTTGCTTTGAAGTACTCACCTCAAAAAAAGAGCCGATACTACGTTGAAGATCCACATCGGCAGTTATACTGCCCTGCAAGGCAACTACCCTCTGGGACAGGCACCTTCCCTCTTCCTTGATACTCTCCAAAGAAAGCCTGCACAGGTATAAACGTGTCAGTAGGGGGCAGCCTCATACATGATCTATATATGCATGACAAAAAACACACAAGACACATTCCTATAACTACAAACAAACCATACATCAACCCACATTCCCCTCTTTTGCTCTGACAAAGGGTAAATGCTCAAAATGTTAACCATAGTTCACTTACCTCAGTGGTTAACTTACTCTTAATGGCTTTAAGTTGAAAAAAAATTCCCAAATCATCCACAGTCTGCACTCAGTGAGACGCAATGTTGTACGGATGTGCATTAGACTTGGAGGACACGAATGGCTTTGTATCTCAGTGGGCGTGTCGTGGTGCGGACACAGCAGTTGGACAAATAACGTAGAATGGGAAAATTAATTAATTAGTTTTCTGAACAGCAGGTGCAACAGTCCCACAAACTTGATGATTAATAAACACACAAGACACACGCAAAGAACTCAGCGCTATTAGACCAACGTGAGAGGCCCGTGGGAAGAAATGACAAGTACACCTACACGAGTCTTGGCTCTACAAAAATCTTGAGTAAAGGAAGCAAAACAAGGAAGATAAAACAGCATAAACTGATCCTGCTCGGTTTAGCTGCAGCTGCTCGGTTTAGCTGCTCCTGCTCGGTTTAGCTGCTCCTGCTCGGTTTAGCTGCTCCTGCTCGGTTTAGCTGACCCTGCTCGGTTTAGCTGACCCTGCTCGGTTTAGCTGCTCGGTTTAGCTGCTAGGTTTAGCTGACCCTGCTCGGTTTAACTGCTCGGTTTGGTTTAGCTGACCCTGCTCGGTTTAGCTGCTCGGTTTAGCTGCTCGGTTTAGCTGACTCTGCTCAGTTTAGCTGCTCGGTTTAGCTGACTCTGCTCGGTTTAGCTGCTCGGTTTAGCTGACCCTGCTCAGTTTAGCTGCTTGGTTTAGCTGACCCTTCTCGGTTTAGCTGCTCGGTTTAGCTGACCCTGCTCGGTTTAGCTGCTCGGTTTAGCTGACTCTGCTCGGTTTAGCTGCTCGGTTTAGATGACTCTGCTCGGTTTAGCTGCTTGGTTTAGCTGACCCTGCTCAGCTGACCCTGCTCAGTTTAGCTGCTCGGTTTAGCTGCTCGGTTTAGCTGACTCTGCTCGGTTTAGCTGCTCGGTTTAGCTGACTCTGCTCGGTTTAGCTGACCCTGCTCAGTTTAGCTGCTCAGTTTAGCTGCTCAGTTTAGCTGCTCGGTTTAGCTGACCCTGCTCAGTTTAGCTGCTCGGTTTAGCTGCTCGGTTTAGCTTACTCTGCTCGGTTTAGCTGCTCAGTTTAGCTGACTCTGCTCGGTTTAGCTGCTCGGTTTAACTGACCCTGCTCAGTTTAGCTGCTCACTTTAGCTGCTCGGTTTAGCTGACCCTGCTCAGTTTAGCTGCTCGGTTTAGCTGCTCAGTTTAGCTGCTCGGTTTAGCTGACCCTGCTCAGTTTAGCTGCTCAGTTTAGCTGCTCGGTTTAGCTGCTCGGTTTAGCTGACTCTGCTCGGTTTAGCTGCTTGGTTTAGCTGACTCTGCTCGGTTTAGCTGCTCGGTTTAGCTGACCCTGCTCAGTTTAGCTGCTCAGTTTAGCTGCTCAGTTTAGCTGCTCGGTTTAGCTGACCCTGCTCAGTTTAGCTGCTCAGTTTAGCTGCTCGGTTTAGCTGACTCTGCTCGGTTTAGCTGACTCTGCTCGGTTTAGCTGCTCGGTTTAGCTGACCCTGCTCAGTTTAGCTGCTCAGTTTAGCTGCTCAGTTTAGCTGCTCAGTTTAGCTGACCCTGCTCAGTTTAGCTGCTCGGTTTAGCTGCTCAGTTTAGCTGCTCGGTTTAGCTGACCCTGCTCAGTTTAGCTGCTCAGTTTAGCTGCTCGGTTTAGCTGACCCTGCTCAGTTTAGCTGCTCGGTTTAGTTGCTCGGTTTAGCTGACTCTGCTCGGTTTAGCTGCTCGGTTTAGCTGACTCTGCTCGGTTTAGCTGCTCGGTTTAGCTGACCCTGCTCAGTTTAGCTGCTCAGTTTAGCTGCTCGGTTTAGCTGACCCTGCTCAGTTTAGCTGCTTGGTTTAGCTGCTCGGTTTAGCTGACCCTGCTCAGTTTAGCTGCTCAGTTTAGCTGCTCGGTTTAGCTGCTCAGTTTAGCTGACCCTGCTCAGTTTAGCTGCTCAGTTTAGCTGCTCAGTTTAGCTGCTCGGTTTAGCTGACCCTGCTCAGTTTCGCTGCTCGGTTTAGCTGCTCGGTTTAGCTGACTCTGCTCGGTTTAGCTGCTCGGTTTAGCTGACTCTGCTCGGTTTAGCTGCTCGGTTTAGCTGACCCTGCTCAGTTTAGCTGCTCAGTTTAGCTGCTCGGTTTAGCTGACCCTGCTCAGTTTAGCTGCTCGGTTTCGCTGCTCAGTTTGGCTGCTCGGTTTAGCTGACCCTGCTCAGTTTAGCTGCTCGGTTTAGCTGCTCGGTTTAGCTGACTCTGCTCGGTTTAGCTGCTTGGTTTAGCTGACTCTGCTCGGTTTAGCTGCTCAGTTTAGCTGCCCCTGCTCAGTTTAGCTGCTCGGTTTAGCTGACCCTGCTCAGTTTAGCTGCTCAGTTTAGCTGCTCAGTTTAGCTGGTCGGTTTAGCTGACTCTGCTCGGTTTAGCTGCTCGGTTTAGCTGACTCTGCTCGGTTTAGCTGACCCTGCTCAGTTTAGCTGCTCAGTTTAGCTGCTCGGTTTAGCTGACCCTGCTCAGTTTAGCTGCTCGGTTTAGCTGCTCAGTTTAGCTGCTCGGTTTAGCTGACCCTGCTCAGTTTAGCTGCTCAGTTTAGCTGACCCTGCTCGGTTTAGTTGCTCGGTTTAGCTGACTCTGCTCGGTTTAGCTGCTCGGTTTAGCTGACTCTGCTCGGTTTAGCTGCTCGGTTTAGCTGACCCTGCTCAGTTTAGCTGCTCAGTTTAGCTGCTCGGTTTAGCTGACCCTGCTCAGTTTAGCTGCTTGGTTTAGCTGCTCGGTTTAGCTGACCCTGCTCAGTTTAGCTGCTCAGTTTAGCTGCTCGGTTTAGCTGCTCAGTTTAGCTGACCCTGCTCAGTTTAGCTGCTCGGTTTAGCTGCTCGGTTTAGCTGACCCTGCTCAGTTTAGCTGCTCGGTTTAGCTGCTCAGTTTAGCTGACTCTGCTCGGTTTAGCTGCTCGGTTTAGCTGCTCAGTTTAGCTGCTCAGTTTAGCTGCTCGGTTTAGCTGCTCGGTTTAGCTGACCCTGCTCAGTTTAGCTGCTCGGTTTAGCTGCTCAGTTTAGCTGACCCTGCTCAGTTTAGCTGCTCGGTTTAGCTGCTCAGTTTAGCTGACTCTGCTCGGTTTAGCTGCTCGGTTTAGCTGCTCGGTTTAGCTGACCCTGCTCAGTTTAGCTGCTCGGTTTAGCTGCTTTAACCAGAATCCGTAGTGCTTCACACCCCACTGAGGAAACACTCTTCAATAACACATGGTCAGAGATTAGAAATTTTCACACCAATCAGGGAAAATCTCTGCCTTACACAATATATTTTAATCTACCAGATCACTCAATAGACGATATTCAAATCTCCGCCATCAAATCAATTGCAAATCAATGACACACCGCAGTCACCACAGTCACCACAGTCTTTTTGGATACAGAAACTTCAAACAAGGTTCCTTCATGGCATAATTTGAATTATTTGATATAATTATGAATAATTATGTAATTATTATATTATATTAATAATTAATAATTAATTTAATAGAATATTGATTAATTTAAATTATATAATATTAATCATTTGAAACATGTAATTGTTCACTTACGTACGTCATAGCAATTCATTTATCCTTTAGAGCAGCGGTTCTCAACTCGTTTTAGTCCACGGACCACGAGGCCAATCAAAATATTTTCGTGGACCACAAATGTGGAAAATTCGTGGACCAAAATTTGTTTTTGAGACATGATAAAAAGAGTCGACAACAAACATTTGGTTTGAAATTGATTTCTCATACTGTGTGACGTTGGACAATGTTCCTGTGGACCACCGAAATGTTCCAATGTTCCTGTGGACCACCGAAATGTTCCAATGTTCCTGTGGACCACCGAAATGTTCCGATGTTCCTGTGGACCACCGAAATGTTCCGATGTTCCTGTGGACCACCGAAATGTTCCAATGTTCCTGTGGACCACCGAAATGTTCCGATGTTCCTGTGGACCACCGAAATGTTCCAATGTTCCTGTCGACCACCGAAATGTTCCGATGTTCCTGTGGACCACCGAAATGTTCCAATGTTCCTGTGGACCACCGAAATGTTCCGATGTTCCTGTGGACCACCGAAATGTTCCGATGTTCCTGTGGACCACCGAAATGTTCCGATGTTCCTGTGGACCACCGAAATGTTCCAATGTTCCTGTGGACCACCGAAATGTTCCGATGTTCCTGTGGACCACCGAAATGTTCCGATGTTCCTGTGGACCACCGAAATGTTCCGATGTTCCTGTGGACCACCGAAATGTTCCGATGTTCCTGTGGACCACCGAAATGTTCCGATGTTCCTGTGGACCACCGAAATGTTCCGATGTTCCTGTGGACCACCGAAATGTTCCAATGTTCCTGTGGACCACCGAAATGTTCCAATGTTCCTGTGGACCACCGAAATGTTCCAATGTTCCTGTGGACCACCGAAATGTTCCGATGTTCCTGTGGACCACCGAAATGTTCCGATGTTCCTGTGGACCACCGAAATGTTCCAATGTTCCTGTCGACCACCGAAATGTTCCGATGTTCCTGTGGACCACCGAAATGTTCCAATGTTCCTGTGGACCACCGAAATGTTCCAATGTTCCTGTGGACCACCGAAATGTTCCGATGTTCCTGTGGACCACCGAAATGTTCCGATGTTCCTGTGGACCACCGAAATGTTCCGATGTTCCTGTGGACCACCGAAATGTTCCGATGTTCCTGTGGACCACCGAAATGTTCCGATGTTCCTGTGGACCACCGAAATGTTCCAATGTTCCTGTGGACCACCGAAATGTTCCAATGTTCCTGTCGACCACCGAAAAAAAAAATTCACCATGGACCACCAGTTGAGAACCACTAGATTAGAGGGAGGAATTGTCCATGCCCCTACCCCTGTCTAGTTGTGTGTTGTTGATCGACTGTTGTTGTGTAGACAGTCGCACCTTTTATAAATTTATCTTTGCGTGGGCAAACAAGTCATTCAAATAAATAATATAGCTGTCATTTCTACAACTTTGGATTTTAAGACACAATAAGTTGAAATGTTTGGTATTTGAAGCCAGGGCTCCCTCCATCTCCCCTTCCACCACCCCCCCCCCCACCCCTCCGCCCCCCCGCCCCCCAATGCCACTCAAACAGTTCGTCAGCAGGGTACAGGATAGCTATATCAGGCACAGGCTGAAAATGTCTTTTGGGTCAAAAGGTGATGGTCTTCACCTATGGACTACTTGACAAATGGGATACAAATTCGGAAAGCAGTGAACAGCTGGAGGGTAGAGGATCTCCATGTGGAAGTCAGGAGACAAGTGGGCGTGTTTGGTCTCGCAGGTTTCACACCAAAGTTGAACAAATAATATAACGTATTCAAATCTCTTATCTTTTTACATGTTATTTGACTTTGCTTTCTCTCGTTCGTGTACAAGTCGAACATCACTGGTACATTGCCTACATTTAGTGTGGGTGTACATTGATGATAGTTGGTGTGTGGGTGTAGATTGGTGATAGTTGGTGTGTGGGTGTAGATTGGTGATAGTTGGTGTGTGGGTGTAGATTGGTGATAGTTGGTGTGTGGGTGTAGATTGGTGATAGTTGGTGTGTGGGTGTAGATTGGTGATAGTTGGTGTGTGGGTGTAGATTGGTGATAGTTGGTGTGGGTGTAGATTGGTGAGAGTTGGTGTGTGGGTGTAGATTGGTCATAGTTGGTGTGGGTGTAGATTGGTGATAGTTGGTGTGTTGATGTAGATTGGTGATAGTTGGTGTGTGGGTGTAGATTGGTAATAGTTGGTGTGTGGGTGTAGATTGGTCATAGTTGGTGTGGGTGTAGATTGGTGATAGTTGGTGTGGGTGTAGATTGGTGATAGTTGGTGTGTGGGTGTAGATTGATGATAGTTGGTGTGTGGGTGTAGATTGGTGATAGTTGGTGTGTGGGTGTAGATTGGTGATAGTTGGTGTGTGGGTGTAGATTGGTGATACTTGGTGTGTGGCTGTAGATTGTTGATACTTGGTGTGTGGGTGTAGATTGGTGATAGTTGGTGTGGGTGTAGATTGGTGATAGTTGGTGTGGGTGTAGATTGGTGATAGTTGGTGTGTGGGTGTAGATTGATGATAGTTGGTGTGTGGGTGTAGATTGGTGATAGTTGGTGTGTGGGTGTAGATTGGTGATAGTTGATGTGGGTGTAGATTGGTGATACTTGGTGTGTGGGTGTAGATTGGTTATACTTGGTGTGTGGGTGTAGATTGGTGATAGTTGATGTGGGTGTAGATTGGTGATAGTTGGTGTGTGGGTGTAGATTGGTGATAGTTGATGTGGGTGTAGATTGGTGATACTTGGTGTGTGGGTGTAGATTGGTTATACTTGGTGTGTGGGTGTAGATTGGTTATACTTGGTGTGTGGGTGTAGATTGGTGATAGTTGGTGTGTGGGTGTAGATTGGTGATAGTTGGTGTGGGTGTAGATTGGTGATAGTTGGTGTGGGTGTAGATTGGTGATAGTTGGTGTGTGGGTGTAGATTGGTGATAGTTGGTGTGTGGGTGTGGATTGATGATAGTTGGTGTGTGGGTGTAGATTGGTGATAGTTGGTGTGGGTGTAGATTGGTGATAGTTGGTGTGGGTGTAGATTGGTGATAGTTGTTGGGGGTGTAGATTGGATGTGGGCACGGGGAAGGAGAGATGGGAAGGAGAGGAGAGGAGAGGAGAGAACGTTCCCAAGACTTTGTTATTTATATTATTACTTAGTAAAAGTACACCGACTGAATACTGAAGTCCGGGATCGAACTGGAGTCTAATTATATATCTTTTATCCCTGGGGTGTACATACAGAGTTTGATTAAGGCGAGTCAATTATTTTCCAACCATGGAATTAAACAATACAGCACTTCAAAAATGTACATAATAATGTAAACTAACTATGGAATCCAATATTTATTAATAAAGTTTGGTTTTAATCTATTTTTACTTTGTAAAGCGAAAAGTTTTCGATACTTTCAAGTTTAAAAATGAAGCAGAGTCAAGGCTCAATCGGCCTCTGATAGGCCTCTGATGTCCATTTTAAGACTGAATCAACACGTCTTCAATCATAAATTACTTTTTGAAGGAACAAAGGTACATTTTGATTACAACTCAAGCAAAGGAGACCATGTAATGACTGTTTCTTCGGTTTGATTATACACCGCCCAAAGAAGATGCGTTTTCAC
>NC_136264.1:216801072-216881072 GCF_964187855.1 Myxine glutinosa | reverse complement strand
ACACATTTCAAACTGTATTTCCCATGTGCAGTTGTGCACGCACATGCATTCACATGTTATCAGAAGTAAATATATTGTGCGGATTACATCCATGTAACCATTTTGTAAAACTGAATGTGCAGGTTCAGCATCTAAATGAAGATGTCCAAATGTCACACACATCCATGCCCGTGGGATTCCCACGGGTGCCCCCACTAGTGTGTATATGTATTGAATAAATGTTTTAATTGAGTTAGTGTGAAGGACATTGTTGTAAAAGTTTAATTCTGGGTGTCGCCAGGATGTCTGACATTACAATGGGAATGGAAAACAGATTCATGTAATCTGCATGTCCTGTTGATCTAATCTGCATTTGAGACAATTCCCTGTCTCTGTATCTGCTTGTAAATGCTTGCTCACCCTCTGTAACTCCTCCAAAGGTCAAACTGAGATTGGACAAGGCATTGTTAAATCTTCTGAGGTAATTGAATCAGTCAACTACATATCTCTTTGGAATGTACTAATTGTAAAACTTGAAACGACTGTCTTGTAAATGCAAGCTGAGGGGGGATGGTCTTGTCCCTCCCACCTACGGGGGATGAGCTTACATGTTATTTTCCCTCCCACCTGTTAAATCATGGTGCTGGATAAAAGGCTGTGCTCGAAGACCAGAAATCAGAGCGGACTATGATGGATGCTAGACATGGCATCATGCTCCGTCTCTCCTGTGTGCACATAGACAGAAAAATATTGGTACCAAGATCTGTAAATAAATATTTGATGAATGATTCAATGAACCTTTGTATCGTGTGGTCTAACTTGAGTAAGATCTTCGATTTTCCTCCAACATCGACACTTAGATGGATGGGAGTGCTGGAAGCAGAAGTTAGGTTGGTGGAAGGGATGTAAACATGAAAGGTATTCTGGGGAGGAAATTATATATGGATGATATGGTTGTTGTGGTGGAGAATAGGTAGGAGATTCAGGAAGTTCTGGGGGAGTGGAAGGAGGCATTTGGGAAGCATGGGCTGAAGGTGAGTGTGGAGAAGATGGAGGTGATGTGGGCCGGGCAGCAGAGAAAATGAATATCGAGTTAGAGGGGAAGGATATCAGACAGGGAAATAGGTTTGAGTATCTCAGGAGAACATGACCAGTGATGGTACGTTGGAGGCAGAGGTGAGGAAGATAATTCAGGTGGGTACCAATGTGAGGAAGAGAGTAGAGGGAGTAATGACAGATAGAGAAATTTCAAGGAAATTGAAAGGGAAAGTATTGGTTTCTTTTGTGATGCCGGCCTACCTTTATGGTCTTGAAATGGTGGCATTGACAGATAGACAACAACAGAGGTTGCAGGTCTGTGAGAACAATTGGGTGAGAAGGATTGTGGGAGTGGGGGGGGGGGGGGGGGTGGCTAGAAGGAGAATGGATGAACTGAGGGAGGAGATTGATGTGCAGAGAAGTGTGATGGTGAGATTGGTAAAAAGCTGGCTAAGATGGGCTGGACATTTGGTGCGGATGGGGGGAGAGAGAATGGTGAAGAGAGCGGATAGATTGAGGGAGCAAAGTAGGAGTAAAATAGATGGATTGTGGTTGAAATGGGAAGATTATGTAAGGAAGGATATCAATACGGTGGCGATGTTTGGAGAGTGGAGAGAGATGGCTGATGACAAGGGGGAAGTGGAGGAGTATTGGGGTTGAGACAGGGCAGAACCTTGATGCCGTTGGACCTCACCACTTAAAAAGGGCAAAGATGAAGAGAAGAAGAAGATCGTGCCTTGTTCCGATATCTCTCTTCTCTTCTCTCCTCTCTCTATATTATAAAAGAACGTTTTTGTTTGTTTGTCTGCGCAAGCTAATCCCCTGAACGGTGAAAGATAGGAGGAAACCTCTAATACAAAAAATGTCGGGACGGGCCCTGGGAAGGTTATAAGCTAGGTGGCGAGGCCGATCGAGGCCGCTTCGGCCGGGCCAGGCCCATTTCGCAATTAAAAGCTGAGTTGAATTATAGTACTCAATCTGCTACGGCCACGAGTAAAAGCTGAATTATGGTAGTAAATTCATTCAAAAAGAACAAAAAATGTCGGGGCGGGCACCGGGAAGGTTATAGGCTAGGTGGCGAGGCCGGTTGAGGCCCACCTCAGCCGGGCTGGGCCCATTTCACAATTAAAAGCTGAGCTGAATTATAATAGACAATCTTTTATGGCCACAAGTAAAAGCTGAATTATAGTAGTAAATTCATTCAAAAAGAACCAAAAATGTCGGGACGGGCCCCGGGAAGGTTATAGGCTAGGTGGCGAGGCCGGTTGAGGCCGCTTCGGCCGGGCTGGGCCCATTTCGCAATTAAAAGCTGAGCTGAATTATAGCAGTCAATCTTCTATGGCCGCGAGTAAAAGCTGAATTATAGTAGTAAATTCATTCAAAAAATAACCAGGGCAACGCCGGGTGCTTTCAGCGAGTCTACTATAAATGGATGACGTGTGTGTGTGTGTGTGTGTGTGTGTGTGTGTGTGTGTGTGTGTGTGTGTGTGTGTGTGTGTGTGTGTGTGTGTGTGTGTGTGTGTGTGTGTGTGTGTGTGTGTGTGTGTGTGTGTGTGTGTGTGTGTGTGTGTGTGTGTGTGTGTGTGTGTGTGTTTGTGTATGTCATACTTTGTGTGTCTACTTATTATCTACGTATTAATTAAGTACATACAATTAAAATGTACCTTTTAACCCTTTAGACTGCTGAGACCCCTTAGACCTTAAAAACCCTTTAACACTTGAGATGCAAAAGACCCCAAGGACCCAAAAGTCACAGATGACCCAAAACATCCTTGATGACCCAAAAGTCGCTGAAGACCCAAAAGAACCAGATGACCCAAAAGTCCATAATGACCCAAAAGTCCCCCAAGGACCCAAAAAGTCCCTGAAGACCCAAAAGTCCCCGAGGACCCAAAATACCTGAGTCCCCAAAAACCCAAATGACCCAAAAGTCCTGAAGGATCCAAAAAGTCCTTGATGACCCAAAATACCCAAAAGTCCCCTAGCACCCAAAAGACCCAGATGACTAAAAAAAATTAATGACCCAAAAGTCCCCAAGGACCCAAAAAGTCCTTGATGCCCCCAAAGTCCCCAAGGACCCAAAATACCCAGATGACCCAAAAGTTCTTAATGACCCCAAAGCCCAAAAAGTCCCCAAGGACCCAAAAAGTCCTTAACCCAAAATTCCCCAAGGGCCCAAGGACCCAAAAGACCCAGATGACCCAAAAGTCCTTAATGACCTAAAAGACCCAAAAGTACCCAAAGACCCAGATGACTCAAAAGTTTTAATGACCCAAAAGTCCCCAAGAACCCAAAAAGTCCTTGATGACCCCAAAGCCCCCAAGGACCCAAAAGACCCAGATGACCCAAAAGTCCTTAATGACCCAAAAGCCCAAAAAGTCCCCAAGGACCCAAAAAGTCCTTAACCCAAAATTCCACAAGGGCCAAAAAGACCCGAGTCCCCGAGGACCCAAAAGACCCAGATGACACAAAAGTCTTTAATGATCCAAAGTCCCCAAGGACCCAAAAAGTCATTGATGACCCAAAAGTCCCTGAGGATCCAAAAGTCCCAAAGGACCCAAAAGACCCAGATGACCCAAAAGGTTTAATGATCCAAAAGTCCCCAAGGACCCAAAAAGTCCTTGATGACCCAAAAGTCCCTGAGGACCCAAAAAGTCCTTGACCCAAAATTCCCCAAGGGCCCAAAAGACCCAAGTCCCTGAGGACCCAAAAGATCCAGATAACCCAAAAGTCCTTAATGATCCAAAAGTCCCCAAGGACCCAAAAAGTCATTGAAGACCCAAAGGTCCCCGAGGACCCAAAAGACCAAAGTCCCCAAAAACCCAAAAGACCCAGATGACCCAAAATTCCCCAAGGGCCCAAAAGACCTGAGTCCCCAAGGATCCCCCAGTCGACCCAAAAGTCCTTAATGATCCAACCAAAAGTCCCCAAGGACCCAAAAAGTCCTTGATGACCCAAAAGTCAACAATACACAAAAGACTCAAAAGTCCCCAAAAAGTCATTCATGACCCAAAAGTGCCCGAGGACCCAAACTACCCAAAAGTCCCCGAGGACACAAAAGAACCAGATGACCCAAAAGTCCTTAATGACCCAAAAGACCCTTAAGTCCCCAATAACCCAAAAAGTCCTTGATGACGCAAAAGTCCCTGACGACTCAAAAGTCCCAGAGGACCCAACCCCCCCCCCCCCCCCGAGTCTGGCAGGCAGGTATGATACAAGGCCATGAAGACCAATGAAAATTTGGTCAATGGACCAATTTTCCCCCTAGTTCTAATAAATACATGACTGTTTAGTCTACAATTGAACAATTGGCAGTGTGGTATTACATGACGGAGCCAAAATCTCAACACATACTTTGAATGGGTGGGAAAGATAGGGTTTTCACTGGGGAGACATTGTGCATAAGGAGGGGGTCGGGGAATAAGGGGTGACTGAGGTTGAAGTTTAATCCCCCATATGTAGTTACCTGGATTTATATATAGAACGTTATCAAAAACGTTTTGCAAAAAGCTGCTAGAAATGCAACTTCCAGCATGGATCTCCACTGTTCACCAAATCCATTTGATCATACATGACCTTCCTCAAAATTTGGTTTGATGCTGCTTGTAGTTTTTAATTATTGAGTGCATTTCCCAAGTTTCCAAAACAATAATGCAATCTTTAACATTGCCCCAATACAAAAAGGGTATACAACACCACCACGATATACACTGCATGACCAAGAGTATGCAGACACCCCTTCTAATGAGTGGATTCGGCTGTTTTAGCCACACCAATTGCTGAATGAATGAATGAATGAATGAAGCACACAGCCATGCAATCTCCATAGACAAACAATGGCAGTAGAATGGGCCATATTGAAGAGCTCAGTTACTTTCAACGTAGCACCGTCATAGGATGCCACCTTTCCAACAAGTCAGTTCGTCAAATTTCTGCCCTGCTAGAGCTGCCCTGGTCAACTGTAAGTGCTGTTATTGTGAAGTGGAAACGTCTGGGAGCAACAACAGCTCAGCCACGAAGTGGTAGGCCACACAAGCTCACAGAACAGGACCGCGAGTGCTGAAGCGCATAGCACATAAAAATCGTCTGTCCTCAGTTGCAACACTCACTACCGAGTTCCAAACTGCCTCTGGAAGCAACGTCAGCAAAACAACTGTTCGTCGGGAGCTTCATGAAATGGGTTTCCATGGCCGGGCAGCCGCACACATGCCTAAGATCATCATGCGCAATGCCAAGCGTCGGGTGGAGTGTTGTAGCGCTAGCCACCATTGGACTCTGGAGCAATGGAAACGCGTTCTCTGGAGTGATGAATCACCCTTCACCATCTGGTAGTCTGACGGACTAATCTGGGTTTGCAGATGCCAGGAGAACACTACCTGCCCGAATGCATAGTGCCAACTGTAAAGTTTGGTGGAGGAGGAATAATGGTCTGGAGCTGTTTTTCATGGTTCGGGCTTGGCCCCTTAGTTCCAGTGAAGGGAAATCTTAATGCTACAGCATACAATGACATTCTAGAATCTAGATGATTGTGTGCTTCCAACTTTGTGGCAACAGTTTGGGGAAGGCCCTTTCCTGTTTCAGCATGGCAATGCCCCCATGCACAATGCGAAGTCCATACAGAAATGGTTTGTCGAGATCGGTGTGGAAGAACTTGACTGGCCTGCACAGAGCCCTGACCTCAAACCCATCGAACACATTTGGGATGAATTGGAATGCCGACTGCGAGCCAGGCCTAATCACCCAACATCAGTGCCCGACCTCACTAATACTCTTGTGGCTGAATGGAAACAAATCCCCGCAGCAATGTTCCAACATCTAATGTAAAGCCTTCCCACAAGAGTGGAGGCTGTTATAGCAGGAAATGGGGGACCAACTCCATATTAATGCCCATGATTTTGGAATGAGATGTGTGATGCTTGGGTGTCCACATACTTTTGGTCATGTAGTGGATGTATGTAGTCTTGATCTGAAATGCAAAAGCAACTTCAAGCTCAAAGACATCATTAGTATTGGTAATTAGGTTGGATGATGGGAGAACAGAAGTAAATGGGAGAGTACAAAGATAGTCTATTCAAAGATGATCATATTCAATGAAAAATATTCCAATGCTCTCTGAGTGGAAGGGCTGCGACAATATATTGAAGCTTTGGGAAGATAACAGGAAGATGAGAGAGATCCTCAAAATCATAGAAGTGCAAAGAGTTCAGTAGAAAAATTGGAGCAGATAAAGACGGAGCGAGAGAAAACTTAAAAAATTTGGCCGCAAATGCTGAAAGTATGATAAAGAATTAGGAAGATAAAGAACTCTTGAAATCAATGAAGACTGATTTGTATTGCGACATTTGTTAGCCAAGATAAAGTGCTCTTTGACACGAACCAACGTAAGAAGGCTCTAAAGGAGGCTGAGATCTCTAGAAGAGAAAGATTGAGCTAAGATATAGGAATTTCAGTGCTTCGTCCAGTGAAATTGAAGACAGTACAGAACACGAGAATTAACCCACAACATGAAACTGGAGCATAACTTCCGAGTAGAGGAAGTTGAAAACTGGACTGAGACGGACTTGTATCACAATTCTTTGAAGAACATTTCCTCCATGAACGTCATGAATGATGGGGCTGACAGGGGAGTGAAAATGGGTGCAGACTTCCTACAAGCATTGTTGGACGACTGAAGAAGATATTCAGAACATCTTGCAAATCTTGGAAAGTAGCAGGAAAGAGATACTGAATCTCCACAAGAGAAAATCTCAGAACAAGTGAATGAATGCAAAGCACTTCAAAACTGAGCTCATGGCATCCCTATGGATGTACGTTGGAGGTTGGAGCTGAAATGTATTGGTTAATAAGACAAATTAAAACGGATATGCAATGGTTAGCTTCATTTGATTATTTTTTCTGTTTTATCTTTTCATTCAAATTCTCCAGAATTTCGAAGCCTTGGTGGTCCCCCTAAATTCGTTTCAATTTTTGTGAAAGTTGTGCTGGACTTAGAGCTCGGGTAGTGGAACAAAATAATCCTAGGAACAAGATGATTGTCAAAACTTTTCGAAAAAAGGAGGGAAAAGATGCACACTCGTGGATCGCATTTATAAACAAAGAACAAACTGTGCTTGCGGTTGTGGACATGTACAATGCTGTACTTATCGAATGTTCGCATGACAGCTTGAAGTTTCGGGGGTGACGGAAACAACGTGTAAATTACCGGAATGCTTGGTCCAGGTGAACCAGCCTGTCGGGGAATCCGAGGAGAGAAGAGTCGCATTTCTGTGCTTCCTGGAGGGGAAAAGAAAACATTTTTATGGCACATCAAGCTGTAACAGAATACTGTTTGTCTGCCCAGTAACCGAGCATCGGGAACTCAAGGTCATATGCGGCAGTCGATCTCGATGCATCGTTCATCATTATTACCCAGCGAAACAGAAAAAGGAAAAAGCAAATTACACCCCAGGTTATTCTTCAAATGTTCCTGCTTTGGTTCACATCTTAAGTATGATTATGGAAGGCCACCAGATTGCTCCGAAGTTAACCAAGCCCAAAGATTGCTTCAACATAAAGGCTTTAGCATTACAAAATACTATCACGTCTAAGTACAAGTCATCAACAAATATTTATCAGGTGAACGGGCAGGTACCGACACAACGAGGCTGGAGAAACACCAAAAGGCCCTGAATGGTGGACTAGTTTTGTGGTTGCGGTTCAGGCGGCGCTGATACGAACTGATGTAGTGATCTTATGAACAGAGTCTGACATGTACAGACAGCATATAAACCAACAATCATGATCCAGATGACAAATATGATAATGCTTGGGAGGGCCATTAAATACTGCAGCCTCGGGCTGAAAAGGGAAGAATTTTAAAAATGAAATAAGAGCACAGACTATAAAACAAATAATAGCATAGAAATGCATCAAGTAAAGGTACAATCTCTGGTCCGCATGACCATTTGGAAATCAAAGTGCAAGTCCAACATAATGTGTTCAAAATAACAAAACTCGCATCATAATGTTCAGAGCAAAATGAGAACACGTGGAAACATCATGACATTGTCAAGGATAGGTGTACAAGGAAGGTAGTCTTGACTCAGGAGGATGTAGTTTCACCCTTTAGGCCTAGGTAAATTAATCCTATGATGAACTTACTGGGAAGAGTACCCCAGTGATGGGAAAAGCAAGAAAAAGTACCTGTCCCCTGTTATGGGAAAAGTTTAAGTTAATCTATCAATTTAAATTACCTAATGGACTTTAAAAAGGTCAATTGTGTTGCACTCTTGGTTTCACTCAGAGCCAAAGCTCTGAGCTACTTATACCGCCCACCACAAAATAGTGGTGCAACATCGGGTGGTGGAGGTTCGACTTTATCTAAAAAGAGGAAAAATATCGTCCTGGTGAAATAAAATTTGGCATCAACCTTAATCATGCCTGATCACCGTCACTTTAAAAGTGAATGTTGAGCTTTTCAAATACAGCGTGGGAAAAGACTGCCGCACAGACAGACACCATGGTTCACAACATATAATAGAGGATTTCCCTTCCAAAGAACTAAACACAGAAAGAGTCCATTTGACATATCAAGCCTGCACAATGGTTGCCAACCAATGATGGTTTTTGTTTGTATACCAAGTCAACTCTCGTGGAAGAGCAAGAACACCGAACATATCATGACGACGCAACAGGACAAAAGCAAGAGGAGTGAGAGGAGGAAGGACACCAACAGCAGAGTTGAAGGACAAAATAGAGTGAGATTTGGACAAACAATGGGGTTTGGAGTGATGTGGTGGGCTGAGTGGATACAGAAGAAAATTTCTCAACCACACCTCTCCTTTCTCTCCCTCTCCTTTCTCTCCCCTCCCCTTCCCACTCCTCCTCCCCCTCCTCCTCCCCCTCTTCCTCTTCCTCTCTCTCTCTCTCTCTCTCTCTCTCTCTCTCTGCCTTTCTCCCCTATTTCTGCTTCTCTCTCCTCTTCCCCTCCCCCCCCCCTTTCACGCCTTTCCGCTCCAACCTCCACGTGCCCCACCCCTCTCATATCCTCCCTTCCACTCCTCTCTATCCCCACCTCTCTCTCTCTGCCTTTCTCCCCTCTTTCTGCTTCTCTCTCCTCTTCCCCTCCCCGCCCCCCTTTCACGCCTTTCCCCTCCAACCTCCACCTGCCCCACCCCTCCCTCTCATATCCTCCCTTCCACTCCTCTCTATCCCCACCTCTCTCTCTCTCTCTCCCCCCTCTCTATTTGTCTGTGCTCCATCCTTTTTAAGTGGCTTTAATATCCTTTTCTGTTTTTTTTTTTTAAGCTTTCGCTATTCAGTCGTTGCTTGTATTTGATACCAGCAGATCGTCTGGTTCCACCAGGCTGTTGTAAGGGAATTTGTTCCCAAAAGAGTGTAGAATATTTCAGGAATTTCCTGGGAATGTCCTTTAACAGCAAAATAGTCACTAACTGTTAAGACTGCTGAGGTTTCATGGAAATGTAAATCGAATAAAAGGGAATCACTGACTGAAAAATTTGTGGTTAAATTATACTATATTTTGCTTCTGCTGAGCATGCAAACCAGTGACTCTGAACCCACACACCACCTGTGTGTGCTACTAACAACACACAACAACAGGCATTTTAAGGCCATTTTCCCTGCAAGAGCGTGGGTTAGCCTTGCGGTCCCCATGACAATGTTCTCCATTTTGCCCTATTTTCTGCGTCTCCCCTTGTTAACCCCCTTGCCCGCATTTCTTCTTCGACCATCTTTAGCCAAGTCTTTCTCAGTCTTCCCCATCCTCTACTTCCTTCTACATTCATTTCCATCACTCTTCTCAACCAGTCACTTTCATCCTTCCTCAACACATGACCAAACCATCTCAACCTGTTCCTCTTCACAGCATCCATCACAGGCTCTATTCCCATCATATTTCGCAATTCATCATTTGTCTTCCTCTCTCTCAACGATACTCCACACATCCACCAAACCATTCGCATTTCCACCCTTTCCAGCCTTCGTTGCTGCTCTACGTTCATTACCCATGTCTCGCTCCCATAAATCATAACACTTCTCACACATGCAGCATACACCTTTCCCTTCAGCTACAACGACACTCCCCTCATCGTCAGCACGCCACTGAGTTCCCGAAACTTCTTCCATGCACATCTCACTCGAGCAACCGTTGATCCAATTCAACATTTCCTCCATCTGCAGCCCCCTCTGTGCACACCTTACATTTGAATGTAGCTGCCACACTGGTTAATGACCCTCTCAAGCCACTACATTTTTGATGAACCCACTCAGCGCACATTGTACATTGAATGGAATTTACTCCGACACCCTTCCTGCACACAGCACACGGCCACTTCCCAGTTCTTTCCACCTCACCACATGCTTTACCACTTGCCATCACCTTCGTTTTTCCGATATTCACCTTCAGACCTTTTGTCTCCATACATTTCTTCCACTTGTTCATCTTCTCCTTCAGTCCATCCATACTTTCTGCAATCAACACCAGATCATCTGCAGACAACAACTCCCACGGTAAACCTTCCTTTACGTTCTGAGCCAGCACCTCCATCACAGCTACAAATAGTAGGCATTCTATCACCACCAGATTGCAGATCTCTGTCATTCTCTTCACACCCCAATTTCCCGCTGCCTTCAACATATCTCCCACAACTCCCGTCGGCCCTCCCGCTTTTCTACTCTTCATTGCTTTTATCGCTTCCTCAACTTCCTTCTCGGTTATCTTCTCTGCCGGTCCGAAAACTGCGTTACTCTCTATGTTGCCATCCCATTCATTCTCTGTATTCAACAGTATTTCCATATATCTCTTCCATCTTCCTTTAATTCCATCTGGGTCCACAACCATTTGTCCCACTTCATCCTTCAAGCAACTCACCCCCATCACATCACACCTCTCTTTCGCTATCTGCTTTGCAATCCTGAATACCGCTCTCTGACCCTCTTCCAAATCCAAACGTTCTCCAAACATTTTCCTGCATGCCTCCTGCGCCTTTGCTACCTCTTTCTTTGCAGCCTTCTTGGCTGCCTTATAACTTTCATGCTCTGCCTTTTCTGCCCCAATACCCTTCGCCTTCTGCCACTCCTTGAACTTCTTCCTCTTCTCGTCAATCTTCTTTCCAACTTCATCATCCCACCACCATGTTTCCGAGTGCCTCGGTGGTCCTTTTGTCCATCCACATACCTCACCAACGGCTCCCAACAGACTATCTTTCATTGACATCCAACCACTTTCAAGCTCAACCACATCATCCTCTACCATACTCAGCCTCTCTTTTAATGCCTCCCTCACTGTCACGTCTTTCAACCTCCACACCTTCATTCTCGGTTGGTACTTCACCTGTCGAGCTCTCCTCGCACCTTTCACCCTTATGTCACAGACAACCAAGTGGTGCTGTGAAACAGCCTCCTCCCCCAGGATCACCTTTGTGTCCCGGAGGTGCCCCCTATCTCGCCTACGCACCAGCAGGTAGTCAACGGTTGTCGTCGACCCACCTGACGTGTATGTATCAAGCTTATTATCCTCTTTCTGGAACTGAGTATTACAAATCAACAAATCAGCTCCATCAGCAAACTCCAAAATCCTTTCACCTTCTCCATTTCTCACACCATAGCCGTAACCCCCATGAACTCCCTCAAAACCGGCCATACTCCTTCCCACATGTCCATTTAGGTCTCCTCCTACCACAACAACTTCCTCATCTTTCACGTTTTCCATCAGCTTCTCTATCGCACACCAGAACTTGTCCTTCTCTTCATCGCTCCGACCAACCTGCGGAGCATATCCCGAGATGACGTTCACCAAGAGCTTTCCAATCATCATTTTCACCATCATCAACCTATCACTCACTCTAGTCACACTCACCACACTGTCTACAAACTCCTCAGAAAACAGGACACCAACACCATTCACGCCCTCCGGGCACCCTTGCCACACAAACTTGTATTTCTGTCCCTGCCTACCCTTCACCATTCTCACACCACTTCCCTTCCATCTCGCCTCCTGCACACAACATATGTCCACTACTAAAATGTGTGTGCTACTAAAATGCACATAAATCGAAATTGCGTGAAAATCAATAATTTTTGACCTCTCCATACACTATCCAGACCCAAGAACTCTAAAATAAAGTATCATCCATCATTGCACATGCTGTGGTTGCGACGTTTACCCTGTGAAGACAAAATCAGGCAACTTGCATATACATATATATATATATATATATATATATATATATATATATATATATATATATATATATATATATGCTTATTGCTTTTGACCAACCTTACCATTTGGTGAAGTTTCGTGAAGATCGGTTGAAAATTATGACCTGTAGGCCGGTGACAAACAAACAAACAGACAGACAGACAGAACCACAAACGCAACCGACTAATATACTTGAAAAATCTTAGATATTGCAAGTAATAAACGAACATTTCGCTTATTTTTATATATATATATATATAAAATATATAAAATATATATATATATATATATATATATATAAAAATAAGCGAAATGTTCGTTTATTACTTGCAAAATCGAAGATTTTTCAAGTATATTGGTCGGTTGCGTTTGTGGTTCTGTCTGTCTGTCTGTCTGTTTGTTTGTTTGTCACCGGCCTACAGGTCACAATTTTCAACCGATCTTCACGAAACTTCACCAAATGGTAAGGTTGGTCAAAAGCAATAAGCCTATTGTTTTTGGGGTCAAAAGGTCAACATAGGCTAAAGGTCACCAACTTTGCTAAATTTCTAAAATCCTCAATTTTCATCCCATTGATTTGAAATTTAAAGAGGACTTGCATATGTGGTCACTGAATTCAACCACCAAGTATATTTGAGGTCAACATAGGCCAAAAGGTCAACATAGGCCACATTTCTAAAATCCTCAATTTTCATCCAATTGACTTGAAATTTAAAGAGGACTTGCATATCTGGTCACTGAATTCAACCACAAATTATATTTTAGGTAAACATAGGCCAAAAGGTCAACATAGGCCGAATTTCTAAAATCACCAATTTTCATTCGATTGACTTGAAATTCTAAGAGGATTTACATATTTGGTCACTGAATTCAACCACCAACTATTTTTGAGGTTAACATAGGCCAAAAGGTCAACATAGGCCAAGTTTTTAAAATCCTCAATTTTCATCCGATTGACTTGAAAATTGAAAAGCATTTGCACATTGAGTCACTAAATAGGGAAACTAACTATTTTTGAGGTCAAAGGTCAACTCAAGGTCAACCTTCCAAAATCATCATTTTTCATCTGAAAAATCATCACTTTTCTTCCTATTGACCAGATGACCTTGAGCAAAAGAGAGGGTGAAGAGAACAGAGAGAGGGAGTGAAAGAGCGGAAGAACAGGATTTTAGGACCCATGGGCTGATGCCGTCAGGTCCAGTTGCAGAATCAGAGTCGAGGGTTGACAGAAACTTTTCCACCTTGTCAGGAGGAAAGGACACAGAGTCCAGGAGCAGCTGGGTACGACTGGGTACGGTGGGTACAGAGAGGGATGGGTTTGGGACACAAGATTTAGAGGCATACACAGAGTTGAGGCATTCAGCTTTTTCACGTGCGGAGTCAGCCGTGTAGCCGTTTGAGGTGAGGGAGGGGGAACAAACACCAGAAACAGATTTGACCAGACGCCACCAGGATTTGGAAGAGGGAGACAGATAAGAGAGTTCGGTCTTGAGAACGGAGAGATATTGTTTCCTGGCTCTCCTGAGGTTGGACACACACTTGTTTCGGGCTTTGTGAAAGGAAATGAGATTTCCTTCCGTTGCATTTGCTTTCCAGGAGACGAAGGCAAGTTGTTTCTGGGCAACAGCCTCACCACAAGATTCCATGTACCATGGACGGGAGGAAGGGTATGACAACTGAAGACGAGATGGGATAAATCTGTGCATGAGAGAGAGCAATTTACTTTGGAAGAATTCCCAGGATTAGTTGATGTCAGAGGCGGTAGAGATGGGAGACCAGTCCAGATGATTGATGGCTGCTTGAAGACCGTGCCAGTTGGCCTGAGAGAAATGCCAGACTCGTCGACGCTGAGGAGGCTCTCTGAGAATGGTCAGAGAGATGTCCACTTTAATAAGCACATGTTCAGGTGAGCCGATTGGAGCAGAAGAAGAGCAGCAGACATTTTCAGGGAAGTTAGTCATAACCAAGTCCAGAAGAGAAGATGCTCCGTTGACTGAGATCCGGGTCAGGAAATTGACAGATTGTGTCAGTCCCAGTGAGTCGCAGAAGTCCTTTGTTGAGGAGCCATGCCTGGTGAGAGAGGTACCCACACCCATCCAACTAGCATGGTGACAATTGAAATCACCACATATGAGGAAGAGAGAGTTGGGATGGGTAGATAGAAGTTGGTCCATATTATCAGACAGCGAGATGTAGATGGAGTCATCACTGTTTGGTGGACGGTACAACACACATCTATCTATAATTCCAGTAATCTCTGTGTGTATGTGTGTGTGTATGTGTGTATGTGTGTCTGTGACCGCTGTTTCTCGACAACCACGGGTCCGATATACTTGAAACTTGCCAGGTATATTGCTGGGGACCTGAGGATGTGCCTTTTCAAGGTTTCATATTAATCGGACAAGTAGTTACCGAGCTATGGCGATTTCTTTACCAAACTCCGCAAGCCGTTCGCTTTGAACCAAACCATTTCATGTAAATAGAGGGGGGGGGATTGTCACCGTACTCGCAAGTCGTTCGCTTTGGACCAAACCATTTCATGTAAATAGAGGGGGGGGATTGTCACCGTACTCGCAAGCCGTTCGCTTTGGCTTTGCGAATGGACCAAACCATTTCATGTAAATAGAGGGGGGGGGATATAATTTTAGATATATATATAGTACGGGCATGCCCTAGTATGAACAAAAGGTGGGAGCGAAGGGTAAGCCGTAGCCGAAAGACATGGGGAAAAGAAGGTGTGAAATACCTCTGTGTTTATCTTGGAACCCCTGGTTTTGTCAAAAGGAATTGGGATGGTTTGCTCCACAAAATTAGCAATAAATTAAACAGATGGAGAGGAATTTTGTCGACATTGTCTTTTCGAGGTCGTGCACTGGTCATTAACACCCTGGTGGCCCCTCTCTTATGGCATAAAATTATTGCCTTGCAGCCACCTGCAACGTTGGTGTCGTAAATCCAAAAATGCTTACTTGACTTATTTTGGGATGGCAAACACTGGCTAAAGCCAGAGACTATTTGCCTTCCACTGGCGGAAGGGGGTCATGGGCTTGTGGACATTCTTTGTCGGGTGATGGCCTTCCGAGTCTCCACAGCTCATCGTTTTATATTTCTGGAGGCCTTGCCCTGGAAATCTACTGCAAACTGTATATTAAAACAAGCCGGCATGCTTGGCTACAATTATGAACTCTTTATCATGGAGCTGCAACATGTCGATGCTTCGCTGCTCCCTGACTTTTACCAAGATGTCTTGAACGTCTGGCGGTCCATTTCAGTAACTCGGCAAATGGGGACATACAACAGTGAAAGGTTCCTCCGGGAACCCCTTTTCTACAATGCCCTCTTTCCTGCTATTCCTCACTCACGTGCTTTTGTGCAACGTTTTTTGAGTGCTGGCATGAAAACACCTCTTGACCGTCGTGACTGTAACAGGAACAGTTGGTTCTCCGCAGGACATCTTCAAGTAAGAACTGGCATCAGATCTTTGAGGAGCGTAGCCAATGTCCTACAGGAAATCCTGTGTGTTTTTAGGCACTTGGGCCTGAGCTCAACCGCCAACATTGGTGACCACCATACACCACCACAGATCTGTGCTAGCTCTCGCCTGCCGGCTGATAGTGCCACAACATCTATCTTGTTATCCTCATCACCACTTTCCAGCAAGGATAAAAAGAGACTGTATCGTTTGTGTATTTCAATCCGGTTTCCCTCGTTACAGCCGGTTACTTTTGGGGCTCGATGGAAAGAAAAACTGCCTTCTGGGTCTCCCTCCCATCCGCAATGGTCTGCAATGTATGTTTCACCGATTGTTAAAAGAACTGGTGATATTGCTTGGAGACTCGCCCATATGGTGTTGCCCTCCAATGTTTTATTACATCGTTTTAATGAGGATAATTCAGTGGAATGCCCTTTTTGTATGATTTCTGAAGACCTTTTCCATGCTTCCGTAGATTGTGTAAGACTCTCTCCCTTCTTTGGTTTTTTATCAACTTTTTTTAATCGTATGAACTTTTATTTTTCTACACGTGTTTTTATTTTTGGAATACCACTTAGTTACAAAAAACGATCTGAGACTGCTCTTGTTAATTTCTTAATTTCTATTGGAAAATTAGCAATCTACAAGACAAGAAAAGCAAAGCTCCTGGCAAATGCTGATATTTTATGTGATGGCTCTGGTCATGTGTTCAAATTGTGTTCAAGGCTCTGGTCATGGCAAGGTTACGCTTGGAAATTTCCCTTTGCCAAATGAAAGATGATTTAGAATCCTTTGTGAAAAAATGGTGTGTAAAGGGTGGGTTTTGTAAACTTGATAATGGTTTGTTAAGTTTTTTTATTTTAGTGTTTGGTGTTTTTATTGTTGTTGTTTGGCTGCACATGTTTGGAATTGTGGTGACTTTATTATTTTCATGACTTGTGTGGTTTTCTTACCTTTATAATAAACTAGCTGAAAGCACCCGGCGTTGCCCGGGTTATTGTCCCCCGTCGCACCGTGGAGCGAAAGGGGGACTATGACTTTCCCCTCCGTCCGTGTGTCCGTCCGTGTGTCCGTCCGTGTGTCCGTCCGTCCGTGCGTGCGTGCGTACGTGTGTGCGTAAGCGAAGGACGGCATTCGAATTTGGTGTGTTGGTGCAACCCACGTCAAAATTCAAGATGGCCGCCGCCATGTATGTCTGATGCCATGTATGTCTGAACCTTGTGAGCGGAATATCTTGAAAAATAAGCGAAGTACCAACTTCTAATCTGGTGTGTGGGTGTATCTAGGCATAAGGAAGAACACTATTGAAAATTGGGTCGCCCCGTCAAAATCCAAGATGGCCGCCACCATATATATGTCTGAACCTTGTGAGCGAAATATCTTGAAAAATAAACGAACTACTAACTTCTAATCTGGTGTGTGGGTGTATCTACGCATAAGGGAGAAAGCTATTGAAAATTGGGTCGCCACGTCAAAATCCAAGATGGCCGCCTTGCGTCTTCCCCTTTGTCAACTCGCATCACTTCACCGACGGGGGACCTAGGCGTAACGCTTGTTTTTGAATGAATTTACTACTATAATTCAGCTTTTACTCGCGGCAGTAGAAGATTGACTACTATAATTCAGCTCAGCTTTTAATTGCGAAATGGGCCCAGCCCGGTCGATGCAGCCTCGACCGGCCTCGCCACCTAGCCTATAACCTTCCCGGGGCCCGTCCCGACATTTTTGGTTCTTTTTGAATGAATTTACTACGATCATGCCGCTTTGACTCGCGGCTGTCGAAGATTGACGACTATAATTCAGTTCAGCTTTTAATTTTGAAATGGGCCCAACTCGGCCGAGGTGGGCCTCAACCGGCCTCGCCACCTAGCCTATAACCTTCCTGGGGCCCGTCCCGACATTTTTTGTATTCAAGGTTTCCTCCTATCTTTCACTGTTCAGGAGATTAGCTTGCGCAGACAAACAAACAAAAACTTTCTTCTATCTCTATAAAGCAGTAAAGTATGTTTGTTTGTTTGTTTGTTTGTTTGTCCTCTTATAACTCAAGAACTACTCATCGCAGAGCAAAACCAAAGGCATATTCGGAATCAGTACGTCTCAGAGCAACTACAGCACACCTCAAAATTTAAAAAAACGTCGCGTTTTAAAATTATGACGTCATCAGCGTATTTCGGAACGTTAATTTTTCAACTTCATATTCGGAATCAGTACGTCCCAGAGAAACTACAGCACACCTTAAATGTTTAAAAAACCTTCGGGTTTTAAAATGATGACGTCATCAGCGTATTTCGTCACGTTAATTTTTCAACTTTGACGACAATGACTTCCGACTTCCGGATTCGGAATGCGGGACCAATGCCGTTTGACAGGGAATAAAAAACAAATGCGACATTCAATGGACGACAATGACTTCCGACTTGACTCCCCCCTCCCCCTTCCCTCCCCCCTCCCCCTCCCCTTCTCCCCCCCTCCCCCTACCCTTCTCCCCCCCCTCCCCCTACCCCTCCCCCTCCCCCCTCCCCCTCCCCTCTCTGCCCTACCCCCTCCCCTTCTCCCCCCCTCCCCCTACCCTTCTCCCCCCCCTCCCCCTACCCCTCCCCCTCCCCTCTCCCTACCCCTCCCCCTCCCCTCTCTGCCCTACCCCCTCCACTTCTCCCCCCCTCCCCCTACCCCTCCCCCCTTCCCCTCCACTCCCCCTCCCCCCTCCCCCCCAATCCCCCTCCCTCCCCTCTCTCCCTCCCCTCCCTCCCCTCTCTCCCTCCCCTCCCTCCCCCCTCCCTCCCTCCCCTCCCTCCCCTCCCTCCCCCCCCTCCTCCCTCCCTCTCTCCCTCCCCCTCTCCCTCCCCTCCCTCTCTCCCTCCCCTCCCTCTCTCTCTCTCCCTCCCCTCCCTCTCTCTCTCCCCTCCCTCCCCTCCCCCCCTCCCCTCCTCTCCCTCCCTCCCCTCCTCTCCCTCTCTGCCCTCACTCCCTCTCTCCCTCCCCTCCCTCTCTCCCTCCCTCTCTCCCTCCCCTCCCTCTCTCTCTCCCTCCCCTCCCTCCCCTCCCTCCCTCCCCTCCTCTCCCTCCCTCCCCTCCTCTCCCTCCCTCCCCTCCTCTCCCTCCCTCCCCTCCTCTCCCTCTCTGCCCTCCCTCCCTCTCTCCCCTCCCTCCCCTCCCTTTCCTCCCCTCCCTCTCCTCCCTCCATCCCCTCCCCTCCCTCCCTCCCATCCCCTCCCCTCCCTCCCCTTCCTCCCTCCCCTCCCTCCCTCCCCTTCCTCCCCTCCCTCCCCCCCCCTTCATCCCCTCCCTTCCTCCCCTCCCTCCCTCCCTCTCTCCCGCCCCCTGCTGGCTGTTGTGATTTGGGTGTGGTGTCATGGCCACCGCATGCAGCTGCTTTGTGTTGTGGTGACGGTGAGCCGTCAGTATATTGGTTTTGTCCCTACAGCCCCCCCCATCCCTTCTCTCCTTTCCTTCTACATCACATGTGCCTCTGGCGTTTTGTTCTCCGGTTTTCGACTACTTTGTGTTCGAGAGATTGAGAGCGGGCCTATTTTGGGTGCGGCCTACCCGTTTTGACGACGCCTTGTAAGCCTTGGTTTTGCTTATAATGCGTTTTTGTTTTTTAATTTTTGCTTGATTTATTTAGGTTTGACACCTTCTTGTCCGGTTCGGACAAGAAGGGGGCGATAATATCGCCATCATGGCAAAAGCACGCTCTCGATGTGAGGGTTTCGAGGGTTTAACCCGGAAGCATGCGTTCATGTGCGTTCCTCCCGATGGAGTTCCTGTCGAGGACATTATCCTTGCAGTTGGGAATATTATTGGTGATGAAAATATACCTGCTGCGTCACGTATGAATCAGAAGGTAGTTGTTTTCGTTTCAGACGATGAACTCGTGCATGACGTTGTAAGTGCCGGAATATGCACAGCGAGTGGTCATTTTGTGATGGCGTCGCCGATGTTGACTCCACGACGAGAGTTGTTATATCGAACGCACCTCCGTTTATTTCCAGACAGGACCGTGTTACCGCGTTATGGTAAAATGGTGTCTCGAATATCCACAATTCCTCTTGGTTGTCGGAATGAACGTGTTGAACACGTCATGAGTTTCCGAAGGCAGGTGTACCTGGTCCGACCAGACCGTGGGGACGATACGGGCCTCAATATCTCGTTCAAAATAAACTTTGAGGACACTAACTACCAGCTGTATGCATCGTCCACCATCTTAACGTGTTTTCGGTGCGGAGCGTTTGGGCATTTAAAACGGTTTTGTCCAAAAGCCTCGTGTGTCAGGTGTGGAAAAAAAGGTCACACTGATGCGGTGTGTAAGGAGGAGGTCACCGTGACTCCACGAATTAACATTCCCAACGAGGAGGAGGTTACCGTTACTCAAATTAACAATGCCAATTAGGAGTAGGTTAATGTTACTCCAATTAACATTCCCAACGAGGAGGAGGCAACCGGTACTCAAATTAACATTCCCAATGAGGCGGAGGTTACCGGTACTCAAATTAACATTCCCAATGAGGCGGAGGTTACCGGTACTCAAATTAACATTCCCAATAAGGGGGAGGTTAACGTTACTCCAATTAACATTCCCAACGAGGAGGAGTTCCCAACGAATCTCTACCTCCCATCTCCCATCCCTGACTGAGACTCAACGGCTGGAGCTGGATGTGCCGTTAACCCTTCCTGAATTAGAATGTGCTCCGGCTGAAATGGAATCTGGAAAAGCTCCAGGAATTGATGGCCTACCAGCCGAGTTTTACATGGAATTTTGGGACCTTTTAGGTCCAGAACTCTTAAATGTAATCCAAGAATCCCTGCAAACTGGTGCAATGTCATTAAGTCTAAGGAGAGCAGTGGTGAGTCTCCTCCCAAAGTCAGGAGATCTCCGGTGGATGGAGAATTGGAGACCAGTTTCGGTATTGTGCATCGACTACAAACTGTTTTCAAAAGCGATGGCAAATCGTCTGAAGAAGGTCATTGGTGACCTGGTCCTACCCGATCAGACTTTCTGCATCCCCAGTCGATCCATTTATGACAACATTTTTTTAGTTCGGGGTTTAATGGGCACTCACCACGATCAAAATGATTTTGGGATAATGTTTCTAGATCTGGAAAAAGCCTTTGACAGCATTGATCATGTTTTTTTGTGGCGTGTTCTGGAAGCATGTGGTTGTGGTGTTAATTTCAGGGCCTTCATATCTCTATTGTACACTGTCATCTCTAGTGTAATTAAGGTAAACAATGAACTCGTTTCCCCCATACAGGTTCAGAGAGGGGTACGGCAGGGTTGCCCAGTCTCAGGATTGCTTTTTGCGTTAGCAATGGAATCATTTCTTTGTACGCTCAGGGAGAATATCTCTGGCCTGACGTGTTTCCCAAGGAGTCCACCACTGACTATATCAGCGTATGCAGATGATGTGTGCGTCATAATCAGAAACAACCAAGATATTGATGCTCTTGTTAAATCCTTGAGAACCTTCTTTCAGGCTTCTTCCCTGAAAGTTAATTGGAGGAAAAGCCAAGCTATTTGGGTGCCATACCTTAATAGTTGCCTCCCTGTCTCGACACATGTACCTCCTCTTCCGGAAAACTTAGAATGGAAGGCAGATGGTATCGACTACCTTGGTGTGTCCCTTGGTTCCACACAATTTATGGAAAATAATTGGGAAGGCTTGATTGGAGAAATGGAGAGGAGACTGAACCTGTGGAAAAGAGCCCTACCGCACCTTTCATTTAAGGGCCGTGTCTCAGTTGCCAATAACTTGGTTGCTGCAACTTTATGGTATCGATTTATTTGCCTACAACCACCGGAAGTGCTACTTAGAATGATCCAGGCCAAACTTGTGGACTTTTTTTGGGGAGGCCATCATTGGCTGCGGCCAAACGTAATATGCCATACTTCATCTGAAGGAGGCCAAGGCCTTGTTCACGTGAAATCCCACCCCATGGCCTTTCGCTTGTGCTCCATTCAGCGCCTTCTATATGTTGAGCACCTGCCAAACTACCCATTGGCCTGCCATATTTTGCAACAGGCAGGCAGACTCGGCTATGGTCGTGAAGTATTCCTGACCCACCTCAAGTATGTGGATACATCAACACTCCCCATATTTTACCAGAGCCTTCTCAATGCCTGGAAAGGTCTTTCCGTGAGTCGCAAAGTGGACACATACTCCCCAGGGATGTTCGAAGCTGAACCTCTGTTTTTTCAACCCTCTCTTCCCTGATGTATTCAAGAGCCATGATTTGTGCCAACGCTTCTTTGATGCAGGCATGAACAAAGTATGGCACCTCTGGCCAAACTCCGGTGTAGGGTGGAAGATTGTGGAAGAAATTTCAAATATGACAGGAATTCGGTCCAAGAGGACAATCGGCTTAACATTGAGGAAAGTCGTACAAAAAGGTCATCAGCTACGGGTATTATGGACTCAGAATACACATGGACATCCTGATGAGTCATATTTCCCTAAACTGATTTTTGACTGCTCCCCCAGAGAACTTCCACCTGTTAGCACAGGGGCAAATTAATTGCAAGCTGCTAGCAGCAAGAGCCTGTATAGGTGTTGCGTGTCCCTAATTCTCGGTGTTTCTCCATTAAACGGAGTAGCACACTGGAAGAGACTACGGAGAAGCACGCTACTCCCTGCCGGGCCACCCACTGAACCTGTATGGGAAGCAATGTATTGTAAACAAATCACCAAAAGAACAGGGGATCTCCAGTGGCGCATTGCCCACTGGATCATCCCATGCAATACATATGTGAGGAATTTTGCCCCAATATCTGCATGCTGCCCCTTTTGCTCTGTAAATGAGGATGTATTTCATTTTTTCATTGGTTGTGAAAGACTTTTTCCATTATTTAACTGGTTGAACTTTGTGTCACACAAATTGAATTTCAGATTTACTTTCCGCTCCTTTATTTTTGGGTTCAAAAAGAAATGTACACAAGACAAAAACTATGAACTGTTGTGTTTCTTTGTAGCAACAGCAAAACTTGCTGCATACTTGTCAAGAAAGGAGAAGCGTAACGGTAAACCACTTCACCAATGCAACGTCATGATGTTCTTCACTGCGCTTGTTTCTGCAAGGGTAAAACTTGAATTTAATTTTTCCAAGACCATGGCTGAACTTGATGTGTTTGTGGAAAAATGGTGTTTAGAAAATGTTTGTGAAGTTCGCCAAACTGAGTTGGTATTATCTCTTTCTTAAATAATCAAGTCTTTCTATATTTTTGGTGGTATTCCTTTATTTTATGACTTTGTAAAAATGAAATGATGAATTGTTATACTTGTTGTTCCCTTGCTTTCTTATTCTCTCCTGTTTTATTGGGATTTTTTTTTATTTGTAAATGGTACATACACACTTCTATATTTTTGTAATAAAAGGACCTCAAAAGTCAGTCTCTCTCCCTCCCTCTCTCCCTTCCTCTCGCTCCCTCCCTCCCTCCCTCCCACGCTCTCTCTGCCACCCCTCCCTCTCTTTGTTTCTCTGCCACCCCTCCCTCTCTTTCTTTCTCTCTCCCCTGACCCTCTCTCCCTCCTAACCTCTCTTAATATTCCCGTCAGTGAAGCGACTGGTGGTATTTGCTTATTTTCAATAAGATAGGGGGCATTGATACGTTGTTCCATCTATCTATAATTCCAGCAATCTCTGTGTGTGTGTGTGTGTGTCTGTGTGTGTGTGTGTGTGTCTGTGTGTGTGTTTGTTTGTCTGTGACCGCTGTTTCTCGACAACCACGGGTCCGATATACTTGAAACTTGCCAGGTATATTGCTGGGGACCCGAGGATGTGCCTTTTCAAGGTTTTAAATTAATCGCAGAAGTAGTTACCGAGCTATGTCCAAAAAACGATTCAACCAATCAGAGAGCAGCGAGCTATCACGTGTGCCGAACGTGGCGAACAGACTCTGCCTCGGATGGCACATTTGAGAGCGTATTCATTTATTTCCCGTCGGCAAACTATGTTGGCGCTATGTTGGCGTTAAACGATGTTTTAAAACTAATTAAAACTAATTTGCGATTCTTTCGCTTTCCTGCGATATGCGACCTTCCGGACAGTCAAATGAGGACGTCACTTCCGGACTTACGGATAGTCATAGTGACGCTGAACTGATGCTGAACGTGGCGAGCAGACACTGCCTTGGACGGCACATTTGAGAGCGTATTCATTTATTTGACGTTGCAATCTGTGTTGATTGTTGTAAGGTACGATCGATTGTAGTACATACATATTTATATTTTGTACATATTCATTACGGGCACGTCACGGGTATGGGTACGGTACCGGGTACGGTACGGTTACGGGTACGCCACGTACGGGCACGTCCTAGTATTTAAAATTATTGTTGTGCATTTGGTTACTTCCTCAATCAAATCTGCATTTTGCATCCTGGAGTCCATGGAAGGGATAAGAGAAGTAATTAATGGTTGTAGACATACCATGACGACAAAGTGCATCAGGTTCATGCCAGGCTTGTTGGCACGTGTGTCGGCAATCTTCAGTAAAGATGTTATCTTAAAACCCACTGCATCACCAGCTGCTCCACCCTGGTAGGATAAACAAAACAAAGAATCACATTTTGGTAAAAACCAAAGTTCTATAAGTACCCAAAATCCTAAACAGATATAAAGCAATAATGCCAACCAATGCTTTGGTGACTTTGATGGATTCATTACCTTTTGTCTTGCAAAACATCTCTTAGCTTCAAACAACAGGCTGTCCGTAATTGTTGCAATGTGAAGATATCAGAGCAATTTACAAAATAGGACCATTGGATCTGTAGCTTATCTGGGCCCTGGCCTAATGTTGTAAGCCAAATTTGGTAGCATTCTGACCTATGGGTCTGAAGAAGAAGATTTAAAAAAGGTATTTATGCAATTTTTTCAAAACGTGACTAAGTCGGCCATTTTGACACTTCCGGTCACTTGACCGGCATGACCTCCGCAATTTAACATCCCTACCCTGTCCTAATATTGTAACCCAAATTTTGTCGTATTCTGAATGGTGGGTCTGGAGAAAAAGAGTTTTGAAGGAATTTACTAAGTCCACCATTTTAACACACTTCCGGTCAAATGACCGCAACGAGCTTTGTAATCCTCATTACCGGTCAGGTGTGGAACATTGCTGCCAAATTTCCGCTGGATTGGCCCAGCAGTTTGGCTGGAAAAAAATCCAAATACATGACGGACGGACAGATGGACGGTGCACGATGACAATATTATTACCTTATCTGGAATTCCAATTCCAGATAAGCTAATAAGTTATATAAAGGCCCACATACAGTTTGCAGGTAAGGGCAGACCACGTTGTCTGTTAATGGTAAAATCAGCATAAAAGGCAAAATAAGTGTTCTCTGTTCATTCACACAAGGATTTTTTTTTTTTTTTAAAATACAGAATCGAGGCTCGTGAAAGAGCTAACATTTATCACACAAACAAATCAAACAGACAAAGAACCAAAGTATATAAAAAGGGGAGCGGTAGACAAGATGGAAAGAGAAGGGGAAGCACATAAACACAATATTTGTGAGGGACATCGGGAATGTGTGGGAGGGAGAGGGCTTGGGGGGAGGCGACGTGGGAAGGGGGGGGGGGGAGAAGTATAAACGGGTAGGGGGGGGGGGTGGGAGAAGTATAAACACAAGGACACCAAGGACTTCCAGGAAATAAGTTGGTATTTCAAAAAAGAGGATTTGGGGTGAAATTAGCTGGGGTAGAAAAGATCAAGGTTTTGGATGGGGGAAGATAAGAGATGATGGTGAACAGCTGTTTTAAAGACCTGGAGGGAGGAGTGGGATTGAAGGGAGTGGGGGAGTTTGTTCCAGAGGCGGGAGAAAAGAGGAATGAAAGAGTGAAGGTGAGCAGAGAGTCTTCATTTTGGCAGTTTAACCATAAGAGGGTTGCAGGCAGATCTTGTGCGACCTTCAGGAATATTTGGGAGACAGAGCCCAGAGAGAGCTGGAGGAGCAAGGCTGGAGAGGAGTCGGTAGAAGACAGAAAGACCACCAACCTGCCTGCGGTGAGTAAGTGAAAGGCCCTCGGAGGTAGCTTCATCACGGGAGATTCCAATGATTCTGAAAGCTTTGGTTTCAACAGCATGAAGACGAGCGAGGTGTGAGGCAGGAGCACCAGCCCAGAGGGGAGAGCAGTATTCCATTGAGCTGCGGATGAAAGCCTTGTATGTGGTGAGGAGCTCAGGTGTGCCAAGGAAGGACTTTGCACGACGGAGGATGCCCAGTCAGCGACTGGCTTTGGAGGCCAGATTTGAAATGTGGTTTTCCCAGGAAAGACCATGGCAGATAGTGAGACCCAAAAGCTTGAGTGACAGAACTTCTTGGAGAGGATTATTCAGAAAGTGGATGGGAGGGTTGTCCAGTCGGTCTTTTCGGAGAGACATCGTAAGAGTGTGAGATTTGTCAGGATTGAAAGACATGTTCCACTTGTTTGCCCAGTCTGTGATTTTGTCCAGGTCTGCAGGGAGTGAGGAGGCTGCAGACTGCCGAACTGAGGGATGAGGAATGGAGCGGCAGAGAGTGGAGTCATCAGCAAAGAGATAGAGAGGATTTTCAAGAGAGTCGGAGAGATCATTGATGAAGACCAGAAAAAGCACAGGGCCCAGAACACTGCCTTGGGGAACTCCAGCCTGAACAGGAAGAGGAGATGAGAGAACCCCATTCAGGGCCACACGTTGACTACGACTAGAGAGGAAGTCCGCCAGCCATGCGTGGAGATTTCCATGAATATCAAAGGAGGAGAGTTTGGTGAGCAGAGCGGGGTAACAGACCGTATCGAAGGCACGTGATATGTCGAGGGAGACGGCTCTAATTTCCTGTTTGGCATTGAGGACGTCCATCCATTGTTGAGACAGCAGAAGCAGCATGTCCAGGGTAGAGTGACCTGGTCTGAAACCAAATTGATGATCAGAGATCAAGCCATTGGAGAAGAGGAAAGATTTCATATCCGAAGCAATGATGGATTCCATGACTTTGCTGATAATTGGGAGAAGGCTGATTGGTCTGTAGTTGCGAGGATCTGTTTTTGCACCTTTTTTGTGTAGAGCGGTGATGTTGGCTAATTTCCAAGCAGATGGCAGTTGACCTTGAGCAAAAGAGAGGGTGAAGAGAACAGAGAGAGGGAGTGAAAGAGCAGAAGAACAGGATTTAAGGACCCGTGGGCTGATGCCGTCAGGTCCAGTTGCAGAATCAGAGTCGAGGGTTGACAGAAACTTTTCCACCTCGTCAGGAGGAAAGGACACAGAGTCCAGGAGCAGCTGGGTACGACTGGGTACAGTGGGTACAGAGAGGGATGGGTTTGGGACACAAGATTTAGAGGCAAACACAGAGTTGAGGCATTCAGCTTTTTCACGTGCGGAGTCAGCTGTGTAGCCGTTTGAGGTACGGGAGGGGATGGAGGGGGAACAAACACCAGAAACAGATTTGACCAGACGCCACCAGGATTTGGAAGAGGGAGACAGATAAGAGAGTTTGGTCAAGCCACGGTCTTCATGACAGGTGTTCACCACCATTTTGGGTCATTGCCAATCCAAAACCATGATCGTTCGGTCAAGCTTTACACCCCATGTAAGGGATACATGCAAGGAAAGCCAGACACATTTGGAGGCCACCCAGTCCTACTTGTGCCATATCCACAGCCCTAAAACTCCATTTTAAGATAACACAATTGGGGTGCGGGGAGGGTTTGGAAGGACGATGTAGGGAGTTTATGGATGAAAGAGTGTAAATGAGGAGAATGATGTGAGGAATGGAGGAATACACATAACAGGCAGGACCCCACATTTTCTTTTTCTACAGGGTTTAAGGCTTGTCGAGAAGTGGCAGCACAAATCACAAACACACTGTTTGTGTACATAGTCTAGGCTAATGGAAGAGTTAGAATTAGTACACGGAACGGATCAGGACACAATAGGACAAAAGGAACAGTTGAGAGGGGGAAACACCAACAGCAGAGTTGGTGGTTCGCGTGCAGCCTGTGGCTGCTGGTTGCATCATTTTCTGTGGGTGCGGCTGCCACTGATGCAATACCTCTCAAAACCAATCATCTGGTACTCATTTTCCCAACCTTGGAAGGATGACAGGCTGAGTCAACCTACTTGGTATTAATTAAATGACATGACAGGGGCTCAAACTCAGGACTGTAATATCTCAAGCCAGCCAGCCACCTTAACCATTAGGCCAACACAAGGCGTAACAGCAGAGTTGAAGGCCCAGAAAGAGGAAGGTGTACAAACTATGCGTTTGGGGAGAAATGAGGGGCAGGAGAGAATCCAAGGGGTGGACAGGATGGATACGGAAGGAAACTCTCAGGAGGGAAAACTGGAAATTTGGAGAGGAGGGGTTGGAAGGAAGGGGGTTAACAAGGGTAGAAACGATCATGGTTTTGGATTGGGAATGACCCAAAATGGTGGTGAACACCTGTCATGAAGACCGTGAGGGAAGGATGAGTTTGAAGAGAATGTGGAAGTTGGTTCCACAGGTGGGAGAAAAGAGGAACGAATGAATGTAGGCGAGCAGTGATCCTGGATTTAGGTAGTTTAACCAGAAGGAGGTTGCTGGTGGACTGTGTGTGCCCTGCAGAAACCTGGGTGGGGGTGGGGGAGGGGTCAAAGCACGGAAAGAGCAGAAGATGCAAGACCAGAAAGGAGGTAGTAGAAGACAGAGAGACCACCGATCTGTCTGTGATGGTGTAATGATCGACCCATAGACCCAGCTTCATCACGGGAGATTCCAATAATCTTGAAGGTCTTGGTTTCCTCTGCATCAAGCAGAGCAAAATGTGAGGCAGGGGAGCCAGTCCAGAGGGGAAAGCAGGACTCCATCAAGCTGCGGATGAAGGCCTTGTCGGTGGATATGAGTTCAGATGTGCCAAGAAAGGACTTTATACGATGGAGGATGCCCATTCGGTGGCTGGCTAACCAGGCCAACTTTGAAATGTGGTTTCCTCAACAACGATCAGGGCTGATAGTGAGACCCAGGATTTGAATGACTGAACTTTCTCAAGAGGATTTTTAAGAAAGTAGATAGGAGGGTTTGCCAGATGGTCCTTTTGGAGAGAGTGATATTTCTCAGGAAAAGAAATGGACGCACACATTCGGGTCTGCAATCAAGGCTTGCATTACTTGCCAGCAGCAAGACAAGACAGTTGTGACGTGCGCATCACCACTGCAGCCGGTTCCTTATCCTGACGCCGCTTGGTGAGGCAGTACACTGAATCTTGTGGTGAGGCAGTTGCCCTGAAACAATTGGCCTTTGCCTCTTGAAAGGATAATCCAACTGAAGGCAATCTCAGTTCCTTCCACCAAGCTCGCTCGAAACAAGTGTGTTTCTACCCTCAGGAGAGCCAGGAAGCATGATCTCTCCACTCTCGAGACTGAACTCTCAAACCTGTCTCCTTCCTCCAAATCCTGGTGGCGTCTGGTCAAATCTGTTTCTGGTGTTTGCTCCCCCTCCATCCCCTCCCTTACCTCAAATGGCTGTACAGTTGACACCTCACGTGACAAAGCCTAATGCCTCAACTCTGTGTTTGCCTCAAAATCTTGTGTCCCAAGCCCATCCCTCTCTGTACCCACCTTACCCAGTCAAACCCAACTGCTCCTGGACTCTGTGTCCTTCTCTCCTGACAAGGTGGAGAAGTTTCTGTCAAACTTCGACTCTGATTCTGCAATTGCACCAGACGGCATCAGCCCACAGGTCCTAAAATCCTGCTCGGCCGCTCTTTCACACCCTCTCTCTGTTCTCTTCACCCTCTCATTTGCTCAAGGTCATCTGCCATCAGTTTCTAAATCAGCCAACATTACCGCTTTACACAAAAAGGTGCAAAAACAGATCCTGCAACTACAGACCAACCAGCCTGCTCCCAATTATCATCAAAGTCATGGAATCCATCATTGCTTCAGGTATCAAATCCTTCCTCTTCTCCAATGGCTTGATCTCTGATCATCAATTTGGATTCAGACGAGGTCACTCTACTCTGGACATGCTGCTTCTGCTGTCTCAACAATGGATGGAGGTCCTCAATGCCAAACAGGAAATCAGAGCTGTCTCCCTCGACACATCACGTGCCTTTGATACGGTCTGGCACCCCGCTCTGCTCACCAAACTCTCCTCCTATGGTATCTATGGAAATCTCCACACATGGCTTGTGGACTTCCTCGCTGGTCGTAGTCAACGTGTGGCCCTGAATGGATTTCTCTCATCTCCCCCCTTCCTGTTCAGGCTGGAGTTCCCCAAGGCAGTGTTCTGGGCCCTGTGCTTTTTCTGGTCTTCATCAGTGATCTCTCCGACTCTCTTGAAAATCCTCTCTATCTCTTTGCTGATGACTCCACTCTCTGCCGCTCCATTCCTCATCCCTCAGATCGGCAGTCTGCAGCCTCCTCACTCTATGCAGACCTGGACAAAATTACAGACTGGTCAAACAAGTGGAACATGTCTTTCAATCCTGACAAATCTCACACTTTTACTATGTCTCTCCGAAAAGACCGACTGCACAACCCTCCCATCCACTTTCTGAATAATCCTCTCCAAGAAGTTCTGTCACTCAAGCTTTTGGGTCTCACTATTTGCCATGATCTTTCCTGGGAAAACCACATTTCAAATCTGGCCTCCAAAGCCAGTTGCCGACTGGGCATCCTCTGTTGTGCAAAGTCCTTCCTTGGCACACCTGAGCTACTCACCACATACAAGGCTTTCATCCACAGCTCAATGGAATACTGTTCTGCCCTCTAGGCCGGTGCTCCTGCCTCACACCTAGCTCGGCTTCACGCTGTTGAAAGCAAAGCTTTCAGAATCATTGGAATCTCCCGCGATGAAGCTAACTCCGTGGGCCTTTCATTTACTCACCGCAGGCAGGTTGGTGGTCTTTGTCTTCTACCGACTCCTCTCCGGCCTTGCTCCCCCAGCTCTCTCTGTGCTATTTCCCTCAAATATTCCTGCAGGAAGCACAAGGTCTGCCAGCCACCCTCTTATGGTTAAACTGCGAAAATCAAGACTCTCTGCTCACCTTCACTCTTTCATTCCTCTTTATCCCGCCTCTAGAACAAACTCCCTCACTCTCTTCAATCTCTCTCCTCCCTCCAGATCTTCAATATGATATGATAAAGGGAGTGGGAGATAAGATGGGGAGAGAGAGGGAAGCACACAAGTTCAACAAACACAAGTACAGAACAGGGACATCGGAAGATCTGTGGGAGGGAGAGGGCTTGGGGGTAGGTGGGAGAGGTATAAAACACATGGACACTGCTAGGAATTCCAGGAAAGAAGTTGGAATTTCAAAAAAGTGGATCTGGGGTGAATTAACGGGGGTAGAAAAGATCAAGGTTTTGGATTGGGGAAGATAAGAGATGGTGGTGAACAGCTGTTTTGAAGCCATGGAGGGAGAAGTTAGATTAATCAATTAATCGAAAATACTCTTCACAGCAAATCTCTTGCTCACTATTGTGTCCAAATATCAGTTTCTTCGCTCAAAGGAGGGCTGCGATATTGCCCAGACCACCAAACAAACAAACAAGAAAACAAATAAGAAAACAAGAAAGGAACACAGAAAACAACCAGAGTGAAAACTGAGTACTGCCTTTCAGCGCGCTTCATCGCCGGACCCCTTTGGTGCCCAGCGATGACGTCATACAGCACCTGGAGATGGAATAGGAAAGGAGCGGTGTACCATATACAGTCAAACCTGTTTAGAAAGACCACTCAAGGAAGACGGAAAAAGTGGCCTTTGTGGACAGGTGGTCTTTCTGTTCAGGTTTGTGGCGCCATCTTGGTCGCCTTTTTCTGCAGTACAGCGACGATATTCACGAGTACCCAAATGTATGCAGTAAGAAAGCATGCCTTGGTGAACTTTATTACCTCCACCAATGAAGGTTATGTTTTCACCCCTGTCTATCTCTCTGTCTGTCTGTCTGTCTGTCTGTCTGCGAACAGGATATCTAAAAAAAGTTGGGTATGGATTCAGAGGAAATTTTGTGGACAAAGTTGGGTGTCTGACAAGGAAGAATTGATTCAATTTTGGTGAAGATCTGGATTTGGATCCGGATACTAGCATTTTGAAAGTGATTCTTCAATGTTGAGAGGGCCAAAAACGACATAAAACATGATGCCTCAAAAAGTTGTCGACGGATTTAGATGAAACTTGGTGGAAAGATTGGGTGTGTGACAAAGAAGAATTGATTCAATTTGGGTGAAGATTCAGATCCGGATCCGAGAATTTTTTAAATTGATTCTTCACCATTGAGTGATATATAAGGCTAAAACTGATGCATACCACGATGTCTCAAAAAGTTGTGGATGGATTCGGACGAAACCCGGTAGACAGGACTAATCGATTTGATTTCGGTGAGGATCACAATTTTTAAGCGATTCTTCGCCATTGAGAGATGGGGGTAAAAACGATATATAGCACAATATTTCAAAATTGATGGACGGATTCTGACAAAACTAAGTGGATGAGTTGGTTAAGTGACAAAAATAAGCGGATTCGATTTTCGTTCAGGTCCGAATCCAGATCCGGCTTCTCAGTGAAATTTGCAATTTGTCCGGGGTGCCGCCGATAGCTCGCCTGCTCTTCGCGAAGGACACTATGGGGATCTTTAACATACAGTCACGTGAAAAAGTAAGTGCACCCCATGTAAAGTTTTGACTTTTTCAACATATTTCAACATACAGCTATTTGATCTTCATTTCAACAATATTGATAGATAAAGGTGATATAATACAACAAATATCATGAAACATTTACATTTTGTAGTCCATTGTATAATTTAAATAAACATAAATGCAAATTTCGCATGTGGAAAAAGTAAGTACACCCTTGGCTCTAATAGGTGGTGTTGCCCCCTTTGGCAGAAACAACCTCAAGTAGGCGTTACCTATAACTGTCTACCAGTCTCTGACATCAACTGGGAGAAATTTTTGCCCACTCCTCCATGCAGAATTCTTTCAGCTGTGCGATGTTTGAGGGGTTTCTTGCGTGCACAGCTCGTTTCAAATCCCCCCACAACATCTCGATGGGATTTGGATCCGGGCTTTGACTTGGCCATTCCAGAACCCTCCATTTCTTTCTTTTCAGCCATTCCTTGGTGGATTTACTGGTATGTTTAGGGTCATTGTCATGTTGCAAGGTCCACCTTTGTTTGAGCTTCAACTTTCCAACAGATGGCCTCACATTATCCTCAAGCACCCTCTGGTACAATGAAGAATTCATAGTGGATTATATGATGGTGAGCTGCCCAGGCCCTGATGCAGCAAAACTGCCCCAAACCATAATATTTCCACCACCATGCTTTACAGTTGGTATCAGGTTCTTGTGGTGAAATGCTGTCTTTGGATTTCGCCAAATATGTCTTCTGGTACTGTGGCCAAATAGCTCTACCTTTGACTCATCTGTCCAGAGCAGATTATTCCAGAAGTGCTGGTCTTCGCCTAGGTGTTCATTGGCAAATTTTAGTCTTGCCCTGATGTTCTTTCTGGACAGCAAAGGTTTCGTCCTGGCACACCTCCCATGTAGATCAATTTTGTGCAGCCTCTTTCTAATGGTAGAGTCGTGTACTTTGCCATCAACAGTGGCAAAAGCTACATGTAGGTCCCGTGATGACAATCTGGGGTTCTTAGAGACTTCTTTCAGCATCTTGCGGTCTGCTCTCGGGCTGAACTTGCTGGGGCGGCCTGGCCTGAATAAGTTGGCAGTTGTTTGGAATCTTCTCCACTTGTAGATGATCTTCCGGACAGTCGACTGATTGATTTCAAATTGTTTGGAGATCTTTTTAAATCCCTTCCCAGACTCGTAGGCATCTATAACCTTCTTTCTAAAGGCCTCAGAGAGCTCTTTTGATCTCAGCATGGTGACGCCGCACACTTTGACAGCAAAGAGCAAACCAAACTAAATGTTTGAGGTTTAAATAAGACAGGTTCCTCCAAGATCCTCTCTAACGATGTTCTAATCATTTGCACCTGAGCTGGTGCACCTGATTCTAATTTTAGGTATTTGAAGTAGTGATAAATGTCGGGGTGTACTTACTTTTTCCACATGCGAAATTTGCATTTACGTTTATTTAAATTATACAATGGACGACAAAATGTAAATGTTTCATGACATTTGTTATATTGAATCACCTTTATCTATCAATATTGTTGAAGTGAAGATCAAATAGCTGTATGTTGAAATATGTTGAAAAAGTCTAAACTTTACATGGGGTGCACTTACTTTTTCACGTGACTGTACATCAAGTGATGCTGGTGGATGTGACATCCAGTTTAACGTCCATCCGAGGGACGGCACGCACATTGATGCATCATCCTGCTCGTGAAACACCAGCATGGCAGTTTATATCTGGGTCGGATTCGAACTCGGCCTAGACAGCTTAGAGAGTAGTGTGCATACCTCAAGGCTATCACGTCGGCCCGAAACATGAAATGAAGAGGCCACAATGTAAAGAAAACAAGTTTATAAGGAGCTTTGTAAAATGGGGGAAATTAAGGAACTCCACATTCTGTGAATTATTTATCCTCAGAATAATCACTCCAAAGCCCCGAAAATAAGAAAGACGATGTTTATGAAAAGTGTACTCAAACAAGACTGAGCTGCATATAATGTCCACGTGCAAAAGGCATTTCATGTATGTGCATGCCCAGTACTCACGGCATTCATGTAATTACCAGCCTTGAGGACGAGGCGGATGACAAAATGAAGAGCTTCACAGTTCTGGACTTCTGCATGAATTGTGTTTGAGTGACAAGTGGGAGTTCAAGGGACAGGGGAAAGAGGGAGAACAGAAAAATTATGGTGCAACAAATAAACAATCAAGGCATTTTTTTAATTGCTGGGGGTTTTTTTGCCATGTATAATGAAATAGGCCTAAAAAAATTAATCAGAGCTTCAAAATAATATATTTAGATGAATAACATTTTTGAGAATAATATTTTGTGACGGAATAAAATATCTCAAGAAACTCAATCTCTATTCCAATAAAAGTTTAATTATTAAAAAATTAATCCGTCAAAACAATTATTTATCCACTCACCAAAACAAAAACTACTCAGCAACAGGACCCAATGGTATTCGTGCTTCCATCGAGATCATCAAAACCTATCCTGCACTATATTCTCTTTTTTCTTTCCTCTTTGCAAGTGCTTTTCAAAAGATCACGTGTTTTTATCATGCACAGTGGACAGAGTTAACCTCATCCACCCAAATAATTCCAGGATAGATCCCTCAACACCAGATACTCAACCTTCACCCTCAACACCAGATACTCAACCTTCACCCTCAACACCAGATAATCAACCTTCACCCTCAACACCACATAGTCATCCTTCACCCTCAAAACCAGATAATCAACCTTCACCCTCAACACCAGATACTCAACCTTCACCCTCAACACCAGATAATCAACCTTCATCCTCAACACCACATAGTCATCCTTCACCCTCAAAACCAGATAATCAACCTTCACCCTCAACACCAGATAATCAAACTTCACCCTCAACACCAGATTATCAACCTTTACCCTCAACACCAGATAGTCAACTTTCACCCTCAACACCAGATAGTCAACCTTCACCATCAACACGGATAGTCAACCTTCACCCTCAACACCAGATAATCAACCTTCACCCTCAACACCAGATAATCAACCTTCACCCTCAACACCAGATAATCAACCTTCACCCTCCACACCACATCATCAACCTTCACCCTCAACACCACATCATCAACCTTCACCCTCAACACCAGATATTCAACCTTCACCCTCAACACCAGATATTCAACCTTCACCTCAACACCAGATAGTCAACCTTCACCCTCAACACCAGATAGTCAACCTTCACCCTCAACACCAGATATTCAACCTTCACCCTCAACACCAGATATTCAACCTTCACCCTCAACACCAGATATTCAACCTTCACCCTCAACACCACATCGTCAGCCTTCACCCTCAATACCAGATAGTCAACCTTCACCCTCAACACCACATCGTCAACCTTCACCCTCAACACCACATCATCAACCTTCACCCTCAACACCAGAAAATCAACCTTCACCCTCAACACCCGATAGTCAACCTTCACCTTCAACACCACATCGTCAACCTTCACCCTCAACACCAGAAAAATCAACCTTCACCCTCAACACCAGATAGTCAACCTTCACCCTCAACACCAGATAGTCAACCTTCACCCTCAACACCAGATAGTCAACCTTCTTTGAGTATTCAACATATTCCCGTAAGATTACATCACCACTTCACCAGTTATCCCCCAACAAGGACTTGGGGTTGGAGCGAGTGATTGTGGATGAAGAGCAACGATGGGACAGAGTTGGGAGGGTATCAAGGGAAAGCGCAAAGGTCCCCTCCCTTTATATATAGGATCGTTTCTCTGCATGCAGCTTTATCATGGGGACTGAAAATACGTTTCTCGGCTTCTACTGGATGAAATCGGCTGCAAATGTCGGAAGTAAATGCTTTGTACGTTGAGGTAATACGTTCCAAATTTCAGAAGTAAATACATTGTACGTCAAGGTAATATGTTCCAAATTACAGAAGTAAATGCTTTGTACCTCAAGGTAATATGTTCCAAATTTCAGAAGTAAATACGTTGTACATCAAGGTAATATGTTCCAAATTTCAGAAGTAAATGCTTTGTACATCAAGGTAATATGTTCCAAATTTCAGAAGTAAATACTTTGTACGTTGAGGTAATATGTTCCAAATTTCAGAAGTAAATGCTTTGTACATTGAGCTAATATGTTCCAAATTTCAGAAGTAAATACTTTGTACGTCGAGGTAATATGTTCCAAATTTCAGAAGTAAATGCTTTGTACGTTGAGGTAATATGTTCCAAATTTCAGAAGTAAATGCTTTGTATGTCGAGGTAATATGTTCCAAATTTCAGAAGTAAATACTTTGTATGTTGAGGTAATATGTTCCAAATTTCAGAAGTAAATGCTTTGTACGTCGAGGTAATAAGTTCCAAATTTCAGAAGTAAATACTTTGTACATCAAGGTAATATGTTCCAAATTTCAGAAATAAATACTTTGTACGTTGAGTTAATATGTTCCAAATTTCAGAAGTAAATACTTTGTACGTCGAGGTAATATGTTCCAAATTTCAGAAGTAAATACTTTGTACGTCGAGGTAATATGTTCCAAATTTCAGAAGTAAATGCTTTGTACGTTGAGGTAACATGTTCCAAATTTCAGAAGTAAATGCTTTGTATGTCGAGGTAATATGTTCCAAATTTCAGAAGTAAATGCTTTGTATGTCGAGGTAATATGTTCCAAATTTCAGAAGTAAATACTTTGTATGTTGAGGTAATATGTTCCAAATTTCAGAAGTAAATGCTTTGTACGTCGAGGTAATAAGTTCCAAATTTCAGAAGTAAATACTTTGTACATCAAGGTAACATGTTCCAAATTTCAGAAGTAAATACTTTGTACGTCGAGGTAATATGTTCCAAATTTCAGAAGTAAATGCTTTGTACGTTGAGGTAATATGTTCCAAATTTCAGAAGTAAATGCTTTGTATGTCGAGGTAATATGTTCCAAATTTCAGAAGTAAATACTTTGTATGTTGAGGTAATATGTTCCAAATTTCAGAAGTAAATGCTTTGTACGTCGAGGTAATAAGTTCCAAATTTCAGAAGTAAATACTTTGTACATCAAGGTAATATGTTCCAAATTTCAGAAATAAATACTTTGTACGTTGAGTTAATATGTTCCAAATTTCAGAAGTAAATACTTTGTACGTCGAGGTAATATGTTCCAAATTTCAGAAGTAAATACTTTGTACGTCGAGGTAATATGTTCCAAATTTCAGAAGTAAATGCTTTGTACGTTGAGGTAACATGTTCCAAATTTCAGAAGTAAATGCTTTGTATGTCGAGATAATATGTTCCTAATTTCAGAAGTAAATACTTTGTATGTTGAGGTAATATGTTCCAAATTTCAGAAGTAAATACTTTGTACATCAAGGTAATATGTTCCAAATTTCAGAAATAAATACTTTGTACGTTGAGGTAATATGTTCCAAATTTCAGAAGTAAATACTTTGTACATCGAGGTAATATGTTCCAAATTTCAGAAGTAAATACTTTGTACGTCGAGGTAATATGTTCCAAATTTCAGAAGTAAATACTTTGTACGTTGAGGTAATATGTTCCAAATTTCAGAAGTAAATACTTTGTACATCAAGGTAATATGTTCCAAATTTCAGAAGTAAATACTTTGTACATTGAGGTAATATGTTCCAAATTTCAGAAGTAAATACTTTGTACGTTGAGGTAATATGTTCCAAATTTCAGAAGTAAATACTTTGTACGTCGAGGTAATATGTTCCACATTTCAGAAGTAAATACTTTGTACATCGAGCTAATGTGTTCCAAATTTCAGAAGTAAATGCTTTGTACGTTGAGGTAATACGTTCCAAATTTCAGAAGTAAATACATTGTACGTCGAGGTAATATGTTCCAAATTTCAGAAGTAAATGCTTTGTCCGTCGAGGTAACATGTTCCAAATTTCAGAAGTAAATACTTTGTATGTCGAGCTAATGTGTTCCAAATTTCAGAAGTAAATGCTTTGTACGTTGAGGTAATAAGTTCCAAATTTCAGAAGTAAATACTTTGTATGTCGAGGTAATATGTTCCACATTTCAGAAGTAAATACTTTGTAAATCGAGCTAATGTGTTCCAAATTTCAGAAGTAAATGCTTTGTACGTTGAGGTAATACTTTCCAAATTTCAGAAGTAAATACATTGTACGTCGAGGTAATATGTTCCAAATTTCAGAAGTAAATACTTTGTACGTCGAGGTAGTATGTTCCAAATTTCAGAAGTAAATACTTTGTATGTTGAGGTAATATATTCCAAATTTCAGAAGTAAATGCTTTGTACGTCGAGGTAATAAGTTCCAAATTTCAGAAGTAAATACTTTGTACATCAAGGCAATATGTTCCCAATTTCAGAAGTAAATACTTTGTATGTTGAGGTAATATGTTCCAAATTTCAGAAGTAAATACTTTTTATGTTGAGGTAATATTTTCCAAATTTCAGAAATAAATACTTTGTACGTGGAGGTAATATGTTCCAAATTTCAGAAGTAAATAATTTGTACATCAAGTTAATATGTTCCAAACTTCAGAAGAGAATACTTTGTACATCGAGGTAATATGTTCCAAATTTCAGAAGTAAATACTTTGTACATCAAGGTAATATGTTCCAAATTTTTGAAGTAAATACTTTGTACATGGAGGTAATATGTTCCAAACTTCAGAAGTAAATACTTTCTACATCAAGGTCATATGTTCCAAATTTCAGAAGTAAATACTTTTTATGTTGAGGTAATATTTTCCAAATTTCAGAAATAAATACTTTGTACGTGGAGGTAATATGTTCCAAATTTCAGAAGTAAATAATTTGTACATCAAGTTAATATGTTCCAAATTTCAGAAGTAAATACTTTGTACATCAAGGTAATATGTTCCAAATTTCAGAAGTAAATACTTTGTACATCGAGGTAATATGTTCCAAATTTCAGAAGTAAATACTTTGTACGTTGAGGTAATATGTTCCAAATTTCAGAAGTAAATACTTTGTACATCAAGGTAATATGTTCCAAATTTCAGAAGTAAATACTTTGTACATCAAGGTAATATGTTCCAAATTTAAAAAGTAAATACTTTGTACGTTGAGGTAATATGTTCCAAATTTCAGCAACGTCCGTTTATGCATTCTTGCGTTATATTTAGAAAACCCTCGAAATCACATTGGTGTCTGTCTGTCCATCCAAAATGTGTTGGCGCTCATATCTCAAGGACTATACATTGAAACTAGCTGGAACTTGGAATATACATCGGCCAATATGTCTATTTAATGGCTTTTGAAACAAATTCCACCTAATAGGCCTCAAGCTGAGGCCTGAAATAGTGCCAAAAAATTAGTTTCGTTCCGAACTCGCTGGACTACGATTTCTATGCATTGTTTTATTGTATACAACATGCCTGACCTTGTGTTAAAAGTTTAACTCTGAAATCCTGCCAGTTTCCGTGAACGACCACGTCAAACTAGGTCATGTAGAGTCAAAAGGGAGGATTTTTAGCTCCGGTGCCGAATTTGCGGTGTGGTATCTCAGTCAGTACATATAATTCAGCCTCGGAATTTATGCTAGGCACAGACCTCCCAATGGTTCTGTGGCCCTGTCAGTTCTGAAGGCTCTTACTTACGCACATATCATACAGCGGAAATGTAAAAAATGTACTTTTGCCGTACGTACCTACTGTAAAATTCAATGAATTTCTCCGAAATTAACCCAAAATATTTTCGAAACCATCAGAGATATCCTCTCGAAAATGGGTAAGCTTGGCATATGGAAGGGATACTGCTTATTGACGACGTTTCGTGGTTGTCTGGAAAACAACTGATAAAGGCGACACTAAAAATGCCTCCAGATGCATATGGGGACGGCATGATGACCAGGGATAGCATAGTGAATGTAGAGTAGGGAAGCTTGGTATTATGGTCGGCGGTATGAATCCGATGAATACATGATAATCCATTGATACAATAAGTATCAATCCATAGATAATAATAAGGCACACACCTGAAGTAAATCGCATGATAGTGTTATGGATCTCAACGTCGGCCCTTTTTTCCCTTACCAAGGGGGGATTAGTCCCCTTGTCTGCAACTGACCGACGTGAGTCCTGAAGCTGCCCAGCTCCCTCCAGAGAGGCAGGTGAGCAACCTCGTTCGTGACCGCGGACAAGATGTTAATTTGCTGAGCGGATTAGCAGCCGCGGCTCGAACCATTAACAGAAACTAGACCCGATTCCTAGTCGTTGGCCAAATCGTGCCACAAGTATTCAATGATGGAAAAGACAAGGACGAACGGATGTGAAGGAAAGAAGGCAAGGTAGGAAGAACAGGATTTATTATTATTTACACCAGACTAAAAGAAGAAAAGCACTCAAAGTAAGATACAGGAAAATGGAAGGATCAGAAGGACACAGAGCAATTTCCAGCTTATCTACACAGGCTTAACTTATACCCCAGACAACACAGGGGACAGACGACGAGCAGACTCACACGACTGGGGAATTGCAGGTAGGATTGGCTGATGGGATGAGAAGGTTCAGGTGGTCCACAGAATGGGCGACAGGGAGGTCCGAGGGTCGCGGCACGACGTCGGGGTTTGCGTGCACGCACTTGTTCTTTTGGAGGTAGGTTCCGGCAGTTGCCGTCAGTGCTGGTTGGTATTGCAAGCAGGGCATGCCGATTCTCATTCGCCGCAGGACGTTCGCGCCAAGCAAATGAACAATCCTCCCCACTGGTGTTCCTTGCTCATGCACCTCCCTTCACAGAACATCTCAGTGTGTGCTCCCTCACTCAGAACTCACTCTCTCTTCTGTCCCCTGACGCATCTCTCTTGTGGGGGCATCGCGTGATGGGTTATATAGGCCACACCCTCGAATCTTCGCGAACCTCTTGATCGTTCTCCCTCCGCCCTCTCAAGCCAAACCCACTCATTATTGGGTTGGTTGATCGGGGCTGGCTGACTCCTCCTCCTGATGATGATGGGCGGGCCACGCCCTTCTTCCCCGAGTTAGAGCACATGGCAATGGCGGCGATGCAGTTGGCAATAGAGGCTTTGAGGGAATTGAAAGGGGATCTATCTTATTTCAATTCGGTGCAATGCAGAGTCAACTAATGGGAAACACAGCCTTAAACTAATACACATACTAAGGAAATAACTATTTAGAAGGGTATATGGTGGCCTACGTGCATGTATATGGACTAACTAAGAGGACGACCTTTGACCTTTACACTACGGAGGTATTTACAAGGAATCGTTACACTTTACAGAGGGTGATATTTACAACAAAAAAAAAACACAGGATTCTCAAATCCGCAACACTAGTTTATTCACCGTCGTGTCAATACGCCAAGATGCAGGCTTCGATGTATGCGAAAATTCTGAATGTCCACGGGCTCAAGTAGCACAAATCTTCTTAAAATTTCAAGGCAATCGGATGAAAATTGAGGATTTTAGAAATTCGACAAAGTTGGTGAACTTTGGCCTATGTTGACCTATTGACCCTTTGATCCCAAAAACAATAAGCTTCTTGCTTATGATCAACTATACAATTTGGTGAAGTTTCGTGAAGATCGGTTGAAAATTGTGACCTGTAGGCACCTGACTGACAGACAGACAGACAAACAGACAGACAGACAGAAAAACAGACAGACAGACAGACAAACAAACAGACAGACAGACAAACAAACAGACAGACAGACAAACAGACAGACAAACAAACAGACAGACAGAAAAACAGACAGAATAACGCACAAGATCAAGCAATATACTTGAAAAATCTCAGGTAGAATTAATCAGCAATTATTTAGCTCAGGTAGAACAGCAAGGTGATCGTGAGCATTTTATTATTAAAATTAGTATACATTGCACGTTTTTATGCCTCCGCAGGATGGTCGTCCGTCCGGTTGTCGGTCCGTACCAGACTTTCGTTTCCAGAATAACCGCTTATGGGATTGGCTTATTGGTATGAACTGTAATCATTGGTATGATAACAAAATTGGTATGAACTGTAATGCAAAGATGAACTGGTTCGATTTTGGGTTGAAAAGGTCAAAGGGACCATGGTCATGTGACCTTTAATTTAAAATCTTGGTTACCACAACAACTTGTGGGCGAGAGAAAGGATTTCAATCAAACTTGACAGTAAATATCGCGGATGCTTCTTCATGGTGGTCGAATCCTTCCCCCTCCAAAATCTTCCCCATTCTGTCCTGCTGCCCCGATTCGTCAGGTCAGCGCTTTGTTAGGGTCAGAGTGCCGATTGGTCCCCATGGACCATCCCTTTCCCTCTTGTCCCTGTTTCTTTCTTTCTCCAACTCTGACGTGGCCCTGACTTCGTGAAGGTGGGTCACACCATCGTCGATGTGGGGGATCTCTGGGTCGTTTCTGGGAGATCGATCCGCTGTCTTTGTGTCAAGGGCTTGTTCGAGAGAACTGTCCGAAGTGATACAACAACAACCAAATTTGACACCACAATGGCCTGCTGTGCAAAGATGGACAGATTAAATTTTTGGGTGTAACAGGACATGTGCCCTTTGAAAATATTTTTGCAGATCATAACTCGAGTTTGAAACATCTGAGGTTTTACCTCTGTCATGTGACCTTTAATCGAGATCAAACGTAAACAGTGGGTTGACATCGAACGCAGGCGGACGCATATCCAATATCACCCACCGATGCAGACATTGTACAACAGAGCTCGTTTCGTCCCACCCTGCACAATAACGTGGGGTATAATTAGCAGTGTAGGTAGATCCTAGACTCGTGGAGGTAGATCCTAGACTCGTGGAGGTAGATCCTAGACTCGTGGAGGTAGATCCTAGACTCGTGGAGGTAGATCCTAGACTCGTGGAGGTGTATCCTAGACTCGTGGAGGTGTATCCTAGACTCGTGGAGGTAGATCCTAGACTCGTGGAGGTAGATCCTAGACTCGTGGAAGTAGATCCTAGACCCATGGAGGTAGATCCTAGACCCGTGGAGGTAGATCCTAGACTCGTGGAGGTAGATCCTAGACTCGTGGAGGTAGATCGTAGACTCGTGGAGGTGTAACATGCTTCGACTGTCGCGATAGGGAATCTACCTTGTAATAAGATCTGTGTAGTCTGGTTTGTCGCGTTAAGATGTATACCTGTGAATATACCAGGATGTTTGAGTGCTAGATCGTGTTGGGATTAAAGATAAACCCCTGTGTGTCAAACCTGGTAATCAAACCTTTGTCCCTTATGGCAATACACTCATTTAAACACATAGACAGGCCCTTAGTACAACATTAAATGATTCCCTTCCCTGACAGTGACTTCGGAAGGAACAGGCAAATAAACCAGGCCAGGACACCGCCGATGATGGCCACCGCCAGCTACACCTCCGGCAGGCCTAGCCACATTGAGTGCCATGAGCTATGACCACGCTACAGGCCTGTGATTCGGTGGAGGGCACTGATTGGGTGGCGCGCCAAGGCTGACGTCACCGCTGCAAGGTTATATATAGGGACGCGCTGGACTTTTTCAGGACGCTCTCTCTCTTGTGCAGTACATCCCTGTGGTCCTCATGCACGTCCAACTCTTGCAGCACGTCCTTCCCTGACTGTTTTGTGCTCTCTGCGCTTTTTATTGGTATTGAGAGGTCCTGGTGGTCGTGGGCTCGCCATCTGTGTGGTGCTTGGAGCGGTGCTTTTGGTGCTTTGGGGCCTCGTGTGTGATCGGTGCTTCTGGAGCTTGGAGTGGTGCACGGACCTCGTGAGCGGTCGACGAGGAGCCTAGAGTGGGTGTTGGCCCGGGCCTTCGCGGTGCTGTGGTGCCGGAGCGAGGGACCTCGTGGTGTGCGGGGGAGCTTGGAGACGCAAGACGACAGGACAGATAAGGACACACCACTTACACACCATAACGAATGTTTTCTTTTCCTTATTTCGTACTCCCTCTTCTCATATCTGGAATCTGTCGTGTGGGGACATCCCGATTAGGATATTTATTACCGGCGCGTGCTTTTCCTCTCCCGACCTTTATTGTGAATAAACCCTTATATTATTTCCTGTATATATCTGAACGCAGTTTCCGTGTGGTTTTTTTAACAGGTAAGACTGCAGGGGCCTCACGCCCCCCCGCTCCATCCCACGCGCTTTGGTGTAGCTTTTATTTTTGGAGTCCGCAATTGAGTTTCGCCTCGAGAGCTAAGGCCTTCGCGATTGGCTTCCGTGACCGCCTGATTTTAATCAAAGGCGGTCGCACGACAATATGTAAATATATACACACTTTATACCCCTTTAAAATATTAAAATAAAAAAATTCTAACATGCTGGCCCGATGGCCTAATGGATAAAGCATCAGATTCCCAAGCTGGGCATTGTAGATTCAAATCCCATCTGGGTTGAATATATTTTTTCCACCTTACTTTTTCAAGTCTTTTATATCGTCTTGAATAATGTATTGTATGATGAACAAATACATTTTGTTTGTATTTAAAATATATATTGTGAAAAATGCCAGGAGCATAAAAAGGCCCCTTTATATCAGGGCATGTGCCATGTGGCAAAGTATAGAAAAGAAGGGACATTTCGTAGCTTGTAGAAAATGCCAAACAATACAAAATAAGGGGCATTCAAAAAAAATCTCATGTGCATGCTGGACTACCCTTGTGTTCTGAGGAGGAACCAGGTAATGCTCTAGAAATGTTCATATAAAGAGACATCCTACATTTGACAAATAAAATACATTTACCTCTTCATGCAGGTGTACGAATCAAATTTGCGCCTACTTTTTATGAACTTTATATTATGAATGTCCCTTCTATTCTATTGATCGACATTTTCTACAAGCTATGGAATGTCCCTTCTTTTATATGCATTGTCACATGGGACATACCCTGATATAAAGGGGCGTTTTCTATGCCCCTGGCATTTTACCCAAGAATATTACTGTTAGCCCTGTTTACGGCTGTACATGTGTCTGATACAGCTGTACCTGTACGTGTGTCTGATACGGCTGTTCCTGTACGTGTTCGATACGGCTGTACCTGTACGTGTTCGATACGACTGTACCTGTACGTGTTCGATACGGCTGTACCTGTACGTGTTCGATACATAACATAGAAAGTCCTAAAGTGGTGGCGATCATGGCCAATGCGAAATAGAAATGTGAAAACACAGAATCGCTCCTTACCCTCAACCTCTCACACTTCTCCACAGGTGTTCTGTCCTTTTTCTTCTTGTCCATTTGATTAGAATCTCTAATCTTCGTGGGGATCGTGTCGGCTTTTAATCTCTTCAATTTACTCATCCCAAACTGGGAATACAGGTCGGTGTCGTACGAGTTATCTTCAAAATGGACGCTGCAAATGACGCTTAAAGCAGGTGAGCCACACCACTTTCCTCTGGTCAATTTTATTTTAGCTATCCATATTTACCTTACAGGTGGATCTTGTCGGAAAACATGTAAACACACCATCTTTGGATGTTGTGCTACAACCAGCAACAATACGTCGAGCTGCCATTCTGAGTACTTTTTCAGAGTTTGGAGGGTATGTAGGCCGCATGTAAACAAGTCTTGCAGCAAAAGTATCCTCAAGGTGGTGTGGGTCACGTGATATATGACATAATGAAATCGCTATATTTTTGGGTGGGGAGGGGAGGGGGAGGAGCTGGGGGAGAGCGAGGGGGGTGTGTCCAATCGAGCAGAGAACGACACCAAAATCATTAATACCTTCCTTCCTTCCAACATATTTATTTAAGAACAGAACAACATTAAGTGTGAACTGAAGCTATTCTGAAAGTCGGTCATGCAACGCGCCGCCATCTTGGTTTGGGGGAAATTGCACGAAAGTTGGCGCAAACCGATCATCGCGGCGAAAAACTAGTTTTAGTGTGTCAGTTAAGTTGTCATAACATACCAGTACTCAGATGAATTTCAAACTGTGACAAACACGTACGAATGGCGCCCAATGTTTTCCCCAATTCCCCACGATGGCGGCGCCACGGTGCGAAGCTGTGACGTTACGCCGACTTCCAGAATATCTATTCATTATATGGCCTTATCGACACTTATGGAAGAGGAACTACGAGTGATTCGTATCAGCAGTTGCACACAAACATTATCTAATCAGAATTTGATTGAGATGATTATTGCCGATCCAGACCAAAGGCCTAGCCATCTTGGCGCTCGAGGCCTAGCCATCCTGGCGCTCGAGGCCTAGCCATCCTGGCGCTGGAGGCCTAGCCATCCTGGCGCTCGAGGCCTAGCCATCCTGGCACTCGAAGGGATGGCAGCGAGGCAACTGTGGAGGTGGGCTTACAAGATTGCGTAACGTCTTCAATTGCCAAGCATCTTCCAAGCCAACGTCCATTCTCTTTGCCATAAAATCGATGAGCTGACCTGCCATATTGATACGCGACAGGACTGCAGAGACTGTTCAGTATACTGTGTTGCAGAAACTTGGCTTGATTCATTCATTCCTGACGCCGCTGTACAGATACCCGGATTCACACTTCCTCATTCTGATCGTGTATTCAAATCAGTAAAAAAGGAGAAACGTGCTGGATTATGTTTCCTGGTGAAGAATTCATGATGCACGGACTCCAATATTATCTCATTCCTGAACGCCAGAGTTGGAAACGTAACTGCTGGTTATATACTCCCCGAAGTCAGAGCAGCATTCACCATTAATAACCAACGTTATTAATGACCTTTTGACTTCCGCTTCTGGTCTTGCCGGCGAGGTTTCTTTTATTCGCAGCTGTCCACGCTCTCCATCGAAATCGAAGTTAAGTAATTGTTCCCATTTGTATTTTCGTTAAAACTGTATTTATTTTATGGTGCTTGTACCTATAGTGTGTCCCTAGGAAAATTATCGGTGTAAATCTTTCATACCTGTATAGAAAATCGTGTTAATTCGTGTCGTGTCTTTTGAGGCCTTGTCGGCTAACGTGTCCGACCTTGAGGCTTTGTTTTTCTCTCAGCGGTCTGTCTTTTGTGCTCCAATAACTTTCGTTCTCTGTTTTTCCCAGTCTTTTCACCCCATAGTCTACTTCCTTGTTTAAAATCTCAACCCAAAAAAAAAAAACACGCCCCAAAAAAACATTTCCTTCTCTGTTCTTATTCGTTGTTCTTATTCGTTCATTCGTTGTTCTTATTCGTACGTTCGTTCTTCGACCACGTGTTTCTCCCCCATTTCCCCAGATAGTTTTCACTGCTCAATTAAAAAATGTTTCAACTTTCCCCTGAAGTACTGTATTCTGTCATATATTATAACACCTTTTTCTTCTTCTTCTTTAAAAGGTTGCTTTCGACTTGCTCACCAAATCTATTCATCCCAAAAAAAATTCCATCTCTTACAGTGCCTCTTTTCTACATTCTCAAAACTCACCTGCACTCCACGCCCCATCCAGCATCCTTAAACGTATTTTTAACTCGAAGGTCACAAGAAACTCATTTTGCAATAATTGTTCGTTTCCCATTAATCGTACACTTTCCAAAATCCAATCTCACCCCTCCCCTCCAAAACTTCCCCATCACCCCTCCCCTCCAAATCTTCCCCATCACCCATCCCTTTCAAATCTTCCCCCTTGCCCCTCCCCTCCAAATCCTCCCCATCACCCATCCCTTTCAAATCTCCCCCCTTGCCCCTTCCCTCCTAAACTCCCCCCACACCCCTCCCCTCCAAGACTCCCCCTCGCCCCTCCCCTCCAAGACTCCCCCTCACCCCTCCCCTCCAAATCTCCCCCATCTCCCATCCCTTTCAAATCCCTCCCGTTGTCCCTTCCCTCCTAAATTCCCCCCTAACCCCTCCCCTCATAAACTTCCCCCTCGCTCTCCCCTTCAAATCTCCCCACCCTCATTTCTTCTCCATTTCCCCCCTCTCACCCCTCCTCCTCCTCAAAGCATCCTCCCCGCTTCTTCCCCCTTCCAACTCTCACCTCCATCTCCCCCAACCTCCTGCTTCGCTCTTCCCCCTCCTCAAATAACACCTCATTGTGCCTCACCCAATCACCATCAAACCTTTTGTCCGCCCCATCCTTTCCATTCTCCGAGCTATTCTGAAATCTCTGACACACCTTCAACAACTCTCCCTACCTCTTCCTCCTCTTCCACATCTTACCCTACCCCTCATCCCCCCTGTTCTGTATCCGATGCTCCCCCTTCCTCTTCATTAACGATATGGACCTCAAACATCCAGGGCTTTCGTTCAAACTTGACTGATCTCTCCATACAGGTTGCTTCTGACAAACCAGATGTGATCTGCTTAACAGAAACTTTCCTCCTTCATGATGTCTCTGATTCCTTAGTATCTCTCCCGGGTTACTCCCTCCACCGGTATGACAGACCTGAGCCTCGTCCTGGAGGTGGGGTTGCTATCTTTATCAAAAACTCTCTTTCTCACTCGCACTGCACTTCCCTCTCTCCACTTCACCCCCAGGAATACCTCTGGCTACGGCTTCCCCTTCGCTCCCACCTTTTTTTCATATGTGTGTTGGGCCGTCCACCAAACAGTGATGACTCCATCTACATCTCGCTGTCTGATAATATGGACCAACTTCTATCAACTCATCCCAACTCTCTCTTCCTGTGGTGATTTCAATAGTCACCATGCCAGTTGGCTGGGTGTGGGTACCTCTCTCACCAGCCATGGCTCCTCAGCAAAGGACTTCTGCGACTCATTGGGACTGACACAATCTGTCAATTTCCCGACCCGGATCTCAGTCAACGGAGCATCTTCTCTTCTGGACTTGGTTATGACTAACTTCCCTGAAAATGTCTGCTGCTCTTCTTCTGCTCCAATCGGCTCATCTGATCATGTGCTTGTTAAAGTGGACATCTCTCTGACCATTCTCAGGGAGCCTCCTCAGCGTCGACGAGTCTGGCATTTCACTCAGGCCAACTGGCACGGTCTTCAAGCAGCCATCAATCATCTAGACTGGTCTCCCATCTCTACCACCTCTGACATCAACTCATCCTGGGAATTATTCCAAAGTAAATTGCTCTCTCTCATGCAGAGATTTATCCCATCTTGTCTTCAGTTGTCATACCCTTCCTCCCGTCCTTGGTACACGGAATCTTGTGGTGAGGCTGTTGCCCAGAAACAACTTGCCTTCGTCTCCTGGAAAGCAAATCCAACGGAAGGAAATCTCATTTCCTTTCACAAAGCCCAAAACAAGTGTGTGTCCACCCTCAGGAGAGCCAGGAAACAATATCTCTCCATTCTCAAGACCGAACTCTCTTATCTGTCTCCCTCTTCCAAATCCTGGTGGCGTCTGGTCAAATCTGTTTCTGGTGTTTTTTCCCCCTCCATCCCCTCCCTTACCTCAAATGGCTACACAGCTGATTCCGCACGTGAAAAAGCTGAATGCCTCAACTCTGTGTTTGCCTCTAAATCTTGTGTCCCAAACCCATCCCTCTCTGTACCCACTGTACCCAGTCGTACCCAGCTGCTCCTGGACTCTGTGTTCTTTCCTCCTGGCAAGGTGGAAAAGTTTCTGTCAACCCTCTACTCTGATTCTGCAACTGGACCTGACGGCATCAGCCCACGAGTCCTCAAATCCTGTTCTTACGCTCTTTCACTCCCTCTCTCTGTTCTCTTCATCCTCTCTTTTGCTCAAGGTCAACTGCCATCTGCTTGGAAATCAGCCAACATCACCGCCTTATACAAAAAAGGTGCAAAAACAGATCCTAGCAACTACAGACCAATCAGCGTTCTCCCAATTATCAGCAAAGTCATGGAATCCATCATTGCTTCAGATAGGAAATCTTTCCTCTTCTCCAATGGCTTGATCTCTGATCATCAATTTGGTTTCAGACCAGGTCACTCTACTCTGGACATGCTGCTTCTGCTGTCTCAACAATGGATGGAGGTCCTCAATGCCAAACAGGAAATTAGAGCTGTCTCCCTCGACATATCACGTGCCTTCGCTACGGTCTGGCACCCCGCTCTGCTCACCAAACTCTCCTCCTTTGGTATCCATGGAAATCTCCACGCATGGCTGGCGGACTTCCTCTCTAGTCGTAGTCAACGTGTGGCCCTGAATGGGTTTCTCTCATCTCCTCTTCCTGTTCAGGCTGGAGTTCCCCAAGGCAGTGTTCTGGGCCCTGGGCTTTTTCTGGTCTTCATCAATGATCTCTCCGACTCTCTTGAAAATCCTCTCTATCTCTTTGCTGATGACTCCACTCTCTGCCGCTCCATTCCTCATCCCTCAGATCAGCAGTCTGCAGCCTCCTCACTCTCTGCAGACCTGGACAAAATCACTGACTGGGCAAACAAGTGGAACATGTCTTTCAATCCTGACAAATCTCACACTCTTACGATGTCTCTCCGAAAAGACCGACTGGACAACCCTCCCATCCACTTTCTGAATAATCCTCTCCAAGAAGTTCTGTCACTCAAGCTTTTGGGTCTCACTATCTGCTATGATCTTTCCTGGGAAAACTACATTTCAAATCTGGCCTCCAAAGCCAGTCGCCGACTGGGCATCCTCCATCGTGCGAAGTCCTTCCTTGGCACACCTGAGCTCCTCACCACATACAAGTCTTTCATCCGCAGCTCAATGGAATACTGCTCTCCCCTCTGGGCTGGTGCTCCTGCTTCACACCTAGCTCGTCTTCATGCTGTTGAAACCAAAGCGTTCAGAATCATTGGAATCTCCCGTGATGAAGCTACCTCCGAGGGCCTTTCACTTACTCACCGCAGGCAGGTCGGTGGTCTTTCTGTCTTCTACCGACTCCTCTCCGGCCTTGCGCCTCCCGCTCTCTCTGGGATCTGTCCCCCAAATATTCCTAAAGGTGGCACAAGATCTGCCTGCAACCCTCTTATGGTTAAACTGCCAAAATCAAGACTCTCTGCTCACCTTCACTCTTTCATTCCTCTTTTCTCCTGCCTTTGGAACAAACTCCCCCACTCCTTTCAATCCCACTCCTCCCTCCAGGTCTTTAAAACTGCTGTTCACCACCATCTCTTATGTTCCCCCATCCAAAACCTTGATCTTTTCTACCCCCGCTAATTTCACCCCAAATCCTCTTTTTTGAAATACCAACTTATTTCCTGGAATTCCTTGGTGTCCTTGTGTTTGTACTTCAAAATCCCACGCCGCCTCCCCACAAGCCCTCTCCCTCCCACACATTCCCGATGTCTCTCACAAATGTTGTGTTTATGTGCTTCCCCTTCTCTCCCCATCTTGTCTACCGCTCCCCTTTTTATATACTTTGGTTCTTTGTCTGTTTGATTTGTTTGTGTGATAAATGTTAGCTCTTTCACGAGCCTCGAGTATGTATACAAAAAAAACAAAAACAAAAACGTTGTCCATGTCTTTTTGGAGCACCCTGTAATTAATAGATGTACTTAATTAATAGACAGGATGCAACGAGTGTTCAAACAACTTTATATATATATATATATATTGATATAGTCAGACGGCTTTACCACCTCACCTCTTCATCGACCGTGTTTTTTCTGTTTAAAATTTTTTTTTGAAGAAGAAGACGTTTTGGTCAAAAATATACATACATAACCATCGACGTTTGCTCCGTTATAATAAGATGTTGTTTTGAGGCTCTCCATTTACAATGAATCTATTTATTTTTCAATGTAATTTTTTCAGCACGTTGTGTCAAAGTACTTCTCATTATGTGTATCGCTTACAGTATATATGACAACAAATTAGTTATTATCATAATTATTATTATTATTATTGAACCGAACATGATTTTCTGTGTATGTGCACCTTCACACCGACATGACCATTTGTAACATTTAAAATTCATTTTTACATTTTAATGTCGTCGTGTGACCGAAAGCGGGCGACCTCTTAGTGACTTATGAGACCAACTAAATAAAACAAAACAATGATAATTCAATGATAAATCAACCAAATTGTAAACAGAAAATGTGTGAATTGACAGAAAAACGGAGCTGCTTTCGGCTGCCAAACTAATCATTTATTTATTTAATTTGCACATTCAACATCTTCGCAAAATCTAAAGTGAAAGACATGCTGGACACTATGTATTAATTAATAAATTTATTACTTAATTAATTAATTCATGTAGCTTCGGTTACAGGGCATCGGCTCGACTGAAGCAGTTTTTTGGCTCAGGTTACAATCCTGGACCAGTCGCCGCTCCTACACAGATGGATAGTATGACGGGAAAACAAGGAAGCATAAAATAAACAAACAGCTGCACATCAGAGAATGTAAGACTCACCTGCAATTGCATATCGGAGTGTCGCGATGTCCTTCATCAAGCCCTCAACAAGAATATGAAACTCCTGCTGCAGAACCATGACATCGAGGCGGAGTGCATAGCTTCGGAGGTTAAAAAGAGATATAGCTTCGAGTTTGGGAGAGCAGGGAAAAAACTGTTCATACAAAAATGCATGCTCTATGCCATCCTATCTCAATAATTGGCTGATCGAACGAGATGAAAATGCCAAGAATGGACTTGATAATTCAAATTGGTGAAAATTAGAAAATATACCAAAACTCAAATGTGATACCCCTTCCACATCAACATCAATACGACCAGTGGCCCTGACGTCACTTGAATCCTATCGGGTTCCCACAAGGATTGAGCAAATTTTCCAACTCGAGCATAAAAGTAGCAGTTCGTTCAGTCCAACACAACAAGTAACCCTAAAAACGGCAGCGTTGATGTTTCAATAAATAAATAAATATTGGGATTTATCCGAGTACCATGCAATTCATCCATACAAGCAGCTTGGGATAATCAAAGTGGCCAAAAACGGACCAGAAAATACATTTTGTTAAATATACAGGAAACAACGCTCATCTCAACCATTTCATACCCGGTTCTTCCTCGCCTGTGGAAGTCTTCCTGAATCTTTTGTCACGAGCACTTCCCTACAGGATGTCCAGTCTGTCGCTCACCACCGTCCCATGGCATCTCCCATTTCCACTACAGAGCTATGAAAATTGAGCACTATTCAGCACCACTCGCTAACACCCGACTGGTGTCACCCTTCCACGACAATTCCCTTCATGCTTTGGAACATCCATTCTTTCTCATCTGACCGGTTTCCTTCTGCCTGCTCTCACATGACCTCAAATATGTTCTCATCTGACCGGTTTCCTTCTGCCTGCTCTCACATGACCTCAAATATGTTCTCATCTGACCGGTTTCCTTCTGCCTGCTCTCACATGACCTCAAATATGTTCTCATCTGACCGGTTTCCTTCTGCCTGTTCTCACATGACCTCGAATATGCTCTTGCGGTTTTGGAAAATGTACCCTAGAGGAGCGCATTCATGGACACTTCGGAGTCCCCAAACAGTTGTTACATCGACCACCCGGAATTGGATGGAGGTTATGTTTTCACCCTTGTCTGTTTATCTGTCTGTGAACAGGATCTCTCAAAAAGTTGTGGACGGCTTCAGACGAAATTTGGTGGAGAGGTTGGGTGTGTTAGGCGGACAAAATGATTAAATTTTGGTGAAGATCTGGATCCGGATACTACATTTTTTAAAGTGATCTTCACCATTGAGAGATGGGGCAAAAAACAATATGCCGTCGGACCCCGCTATTCGTGGTTCTGCTATTAGTGGAATCTGCATATTCGCGGTTGATAAAATGCGACATGTTTCTCTATTCGGGGAAAAATGTACCACAAAATCGCGGGGTTTTTTCTATTCACGGCTGTATAGTCCGCAAAATCGCGGAGTTTTTTCTATTCACGGCTGTATAGTCCGCAAAATCGCGGTCTTTCCCCCTATTCGTGGCCATTTTCCGCGAATTATGTTTTTCAGGGGTGCAAAAAAAAATTCACGAGACGCTCGCTTGACACATTTATAAAACCCATCTTTTACCAGCCATGCGTAAAGCAGCTGGACATAAATATGCAAAAAAACTTCGATGAGCCGCGAGCATGACCTGCTTATACAGTACCGCACATTTACTGCTGCGTGATTTGCGTTTTCATGGCTTTCGCGGGCGCAAATTTTAACCGCACTTTCAGCGAGCTTCGCGGGATATCCCACCAGATGTGTAAACAAGTCGACTCCGCGAATTATAGAATGCAAACACTTCATTAAATCGATTACAGTTTGCAATTTACTGTAAAGCATCATCAGAGATGTTACACAATGAAAACCCTTCGGGGGATGTTACATCAGTGACTAAAACATGTCAACCCCACGAGTTATACAGTTATAGAATGCAAATGCTTCATTAAATCGATTATTGAAACTAGCGTGACTCGATCGTTTCAGAGGGATCGGCATCTTTGACCATTTCAGTGTCTTTTGGGTCTTCATGGTGTTTGGGTCTTCAGAGGCTTTTGGGTCTTAAGGGTCTTTTGTTTCCTCTGGGTCTTTAAGAGTCTTTGGGGGTATTTAAGGGTCTTTTGTGTCTAAAGGGTATTTAAGGGTCTTTGGGGTCTTCAGGGTGTTTTGGGGACTTCAGGGTGTTTTGGGTCTTTGTGGTATTTTGGGTCTTCGAGGTCTTTTGGGTCTTCGAGGTCTTTTGGGGCTTCTGGATCTATTTGGTATTTGGGTTGTTTTGGGTGTTCGGGGTGTTTTGGGTCTTCGGTGTGTTTTGAGTCTTCGGGGTGTTTTGGATCTTCGGTGGTGTTTTGGGTCTTCAGTATGTTTGGGGTCTTCAGAGTGTTTTGGGTCTTTGGGATCTTTTTCTCTTCGTGGTGTTTTGGGTCTTTGGGGTGTTTTGGGTCTTCGGGGTGTTTTGGGTCTTCGGCGTGTTTTGGGTCTTTAGGGTGTTTTGGGTCTTCAGGGTGTTTTGGGTCGTCAGGGTGTTTTGGGTCTTCGGGGTGTTTTGGGTCTTCGGGGTGTTTTGGGTCTTCGGGGTGTTTTGGATATTCGGGATGTTTTGGGTCTTCGGGGTCTTTTGGGTCTTCAGGGTCTTTTTGGTCTTCGGGGTGTTTTGGGTCTTCGGGGTCTTTTGGGTTTTTGGGGTTTTTGGGTATTCAGGGTCTTTTTGAGCCTCGGGGCCTTGAAGGGTATTTTGGGTCTTTGGGGTGTTTTGGGTCTTCAGGGGGTCTTGGTGGTCTGAAGGGTCTTGGGGGAGTTAAAGGGTCGTCAAAGGTCTGAGGGTTCTCAGCAGTCTTAACGCAATTAAGAGGGTTAATTAAGAGGGTGTTTATTTTATTTCTAGAAGAAGAAGATGTTTTCGTCGCATATAAACATACATAACCATATACGTTTGCTCTATTATAATAAGACTAGCCGAAACCCGTGGAACATCCACGGAAGGGAGGATGTTGTGTATGGATAGAATGTACCATTATGGATGGCACAGGGGATTTGCTTGTCCGAGTAAGAGTTAGGAAGAAAGATGAGAATGAAGAGTGCGTATATGAACAACGATCGCCGACACCGGCACAAATGCATGCTCTGGATTGTCCACTTAGTGGACGGCTTGCTTTCGCCTTCGACCAGCAGACGCCAATACGATGGCGTCATAAGATGGCGTCGTATCGGCAGTTAATCGGATGCTTTTGGGCCCCAACGTCGGCTAATTCAGATTTTTCGAGTATGGCTGTACGTGATAAACAAAGAGCGCGGTTCGTAGATCGTAAATCCATTAGTGCCATGGGCATCGGGTCACTGGGTGCGGCGTAAAAGGGATAACTAAGTCGAGTCCTTACGCTATTATTATATAGATTAGCAGATACGCTCAATACCCACAATGCTCTCAATCCTTCATATGCAGACTGTCCTCGATTTTGATCATTGTTCTCGTCCCGTTGCTTTGACCTGTGTTTTTGACTTGCTCTGCTCATCATTCAATTATGGCTCCCAAGCGCAAGAACAGTGCCGGAGATGTGTCGACTACCAAGAAGCAGCAGAAAGTGATGAGCCTGAGCCAGAAAGTGGAGCTGCTGGACCGGCTTTCGAGAGGAGAGAGTGCAGCCTCTGTGGGCAGGCATTATGGCGTCATCGAATCCACCGTTCGCTACATACGGAAGAAGGAGAACGCGATTCGTGACAGTATTTTCGGCGAGCACTGTATCGAGTACGAATGTGGTCACCCATGTCCGGGATGTCCACATAGAAAGGATGGAGAAGGCTCTCAGCATATGGATCAAGGACAACACACAAAATAATATGCCTTTGAGTGTACCTCTCATTCACGCCAAGGCCAAACTAATTTACGATCATCTGTCTGGTGCAGGTGGTGCCAGCACGAGTGATGCACCGAGCGATGATGGTACAAGCAGTGCGAGTTCATTCACTGCAAGCAGGGGATGGTTCCAACGTTTCAAGGAGCGACACTGTCTCAAAAATGCGAAGCTCACAGGGGGGTGTGCCTCTGCTGACCACGAGGCAGCAAAATGTTCCCTGCTCAACTCACAAAGCTGATCGAACAGAATGGATATCTCCCAGAGCAGGTGTTCAACGCTGACGAGACTGGCCTCTTCTGGAAAAAGATGCCCACGAGAACTTTCATCTCGAAGCGCATCGGGATCGGGATTCAAGGCTGCGAAGGACCGGGTATCTCTTCTGACCAGGTATGCTGAAACCCATGATGTTGTACCCACTGAATCCGCGTGCTCTCAAGGGCAAGAACAAGCAAGCTCTGCCCATGTTTTGGAGGGCCAACAGGAAAGCCTGGGTGATGGTAGCAATCTTCCTGGACTGGTTCCATAATTGTTTCGTCCCTCAGGTGGAGAGGTACATGGTGGACAAAAAAAACTTGTGTTCAAGGTTATCTTGCTCATGGACAATGCTCCTGGCCACCCTGCGAACCTGGACGCGGCTCACCTGAACGTCGAGGTGATCTTCCTGCCACCCAACACCACCTCCCTCATCCAGCCACTTGCCCAAGGTGTGATTTCAATGTTTAAAACGTATTACACCCGTCGCACCTTTCACCACATTTTGTATGTGATGGAGCAAACCCAGGGCAAACCGTCGGGCAATGTTGGAAGGTTTCAACATTGCCCACTGCATTGGCGCCATCAAGGAGTTGCTGGATGACGTGAGAGCCGACACCATCAACACATGCTGGCACAACCTGTGGCCACAGGCAGTCAGAAACTTTACTGGCTTTCCCAATAACACTGAGGAGAGGCATGTGATGATCGGGTTGGCACGGCAGTTGAGAGGGGAAGGATTTGATGACGTGCAGCCTGAGGAGTTGGAGGATCTCATTGCCTCACATGGCGACAACCTCACCGAGGAGGAGTTGGAGGCCATTATAACTGTTTCCGAGGAGGAGGATGCAAGCAGTGATGAGGAAGAGGTGCCGAAGTCTAACATCACAGTCGAGTTCCTGGTCGAGTTGCTGCATGGTATGTGGGTGCTTGTCGACAAGTTGGAAGATGCTGACCCAGTCATGGAGACCTCAAGTACAAAAGGGGCTTGGTGATTTGCTTCTTCCCTACAAAGGGGAGAACCCAGCTGCTCCAGGACTCAATGTCCTTCTCTCCTGACAAGGTGGATAAGTTTTTGTCAAACCTCGAATCTGATTCTGCAACTGGACCTGACGGCATCAGCCCACGGGTCCTAAAATCCTGCTCTGCCGCTCTATCTCACCCTCTCTGTGTTCTCTTCACCCTCTCCTTTGCTCAAGGTCATCTGCCATCAGCTTGGAAATCAGCCAACGTCAACACTTTAGACAAATAGGTGCAAAAACAGATCCTTGCAACTACAGACCAATCAGCTTGCTCCAATAATGAGCAAGGTCATGGAATCAATCATCACTTCTGACATCCAGTCCTTCCACTTCTCCAATGGCTTGATCTCCGTTCATCAATTTGGATTCAGACCAGGTCATTCTACTGTGGACATGCTGCTTCTGCTGTCTCAACAATGGATGGAGGCCCTCAACGCCAAACAGGAAATCAGAGCTGTCTTCTTTGACATATCACGTGTCATAGGATGTATGATGAGTAGAAAGTTCATGAACAAATTGTGGTGCCACCGCCGTACCGGAAGGAGATATTGAGTTTGGCACATGAGACACCTTTGGCCGGGCACCTTGGAGTGAACAAGACATGTGACAGAATTTTGGTACATTTTTTCTGGCCAGGATTGCGACGTGATGTGGCGGAGTTCTGTAAATCTTGTCATTCTTGCCAGCTGGTGGGAAAACCAAATCAGAAAGTCCCCTCTGCACCTTTAAAACCAATTCCAGCTTTTGAAGAGCCATTCAGCCGAGTCTTTATTGACTGTGTAGGCCCTTTACCTAAAACTAAGGCTGGACATCAGTGTTTGCTGACTATCATGTGCGCTTCCACGAGGTTCCCAGAAGCGGTGCCTCTTAGGAAAATTACTGCGGCAGTTATTGCGAAGGCCTTGATTAAATTTTTCACTTTGGTTGGCCTACCTAAGGTCATCTAGTCTGATCAGGGTTCCAATTTCATGTCAACGCTTTTTCAGCAAGTGGTACACCTGTTGGGAGTGGAGCAAGTAAGATCAAGTACTTACCATCCCGAGAGCCAAGGAGCCTTAGAAAGGTTTCACCAGACATTGAAGAATATGATCAGAACGTATTGTTTTGAATGTGAAAAGGATTGGGATGAGAGAATACCCTTATTGCTGTTTGCTATGAGGGAATCTGTTCAGGAGTCATTGGGATTCAGTCCTTTTGAACTTGTGTTTGGACACGCAGTTCGAGGACCATTGAAATTGGTGAAAGAACAGTGGCTACAGGAGGAGTCGCAGTCAACAGTGGTAGAGTATGTCAACGGTTAGGCACAGATTGGCAAAGGCTTGTGAAGTTGCGAGAGGAAACTTGAAAGTGACACAGGATAAAATGAAAGTGAGACAAGACAAGAAATCTCAGATAAGAAATCTCAGTCCTGAGGACCGGGTGTTAGTGTTGCTTCCTGTTCCAGGTCAGCCACTACAGGCTAGATATTTTGGTCCCTGTGCAATCAAAAGGAGGGTTAATGAAACAGATTACGTGGTGACAACTCCCGACCGACGGAAAAAGCGGCAGCTGTGTCATGTCAACCGACTGAAGAAATATTATGAGAGGAAGCCTGTGGAAAAAATGGTTCCTGTCTCACCTGTCGTGCCTGTAGTCGGGGTGCAAGAGAATCCAGAGGTTGAGGCCGGTGTGAAGTTTGATAACATTGATGACCAGGCTTGTCCCAGATTGACGAACACGGAGAAGTGTTGAGTAATTTGGACGAGAAATTAGGTCATTTGACGAGGGAACAACAAGGACAACTATCCAGCCTAATTTTTGAGTTTGCACATTTGTTCACAGATGTACCTGGTCGTACTGACTTGGTATATCATGATATTGAGGTGGGGGGAGCCACTCCTGTGAAACAACACCCCTATCGGATGAACCCTGTGAAGATGGATTATCTTCGGAAGGAGGTTCAGTATATGTTGGAGAATGACATCATCGAACCAAGCAGCAGTGAATGGAGCTCACCATGTGTGTTGGTTCCAAAACCCGATGGCGGTTTTCGCTGTTGTACGGATTTAAAATGGGTTAATGCAGTGACCAAGACCGACTCATATCCCATCCCGAGGATTGATGACTGTGTTGATAGAATAGGCCCAACTAAATTTGTAACTAAATTTGACTTGCTGAAAGGGTATTGGCAGATACCTCTTACTGATAGAGCCAAGGAAATCTCGGCTTTAGTCACACCAAATGGGTTGTATCAGTACAAGGTTCTTCCCTTTGGATTGAAAAACGGGCCTGCTACATTTCAACGGCTGATTAATAAGCTTACTGCAGACCTTGAGGTGGTGGAGGTTTATCTGGATGATGTCATCATCCACACCATGACCATGGAAGATCATATTAAACAAATTCATGCATTTTTCAAGAAACTGACCGAGGCAGGGTTGACCATCAACTTATCTAAGAGTGAGTTTGTAAAAGCACAGGTGGTGTTCCTAGGCCATGTAGTAGGTCAGGGTCAGGTGCAACCAGTGACAGCCAAGATAGAAGCCATTGATCGCTTCCAAGTTCCAAAAGGGAAAAAGGAGCTGATGAGATTCTTGGGTATGGCTGGTTGGTACCGGCGGTTCTGCAGGAATTTTTCTGATGTGGTAGCCCCTTTCACGAATTTGCTGAGGAAAGAGACCAAGTTTGTTTGGGATGACAAATGTCAGGCTGCCTTTGCCCACGTCAAAGCGATATTAATGAGCTCTCCTGTCCTAGCAGCCCCGGATTTTCAAGAACCTTTCAAGTTGGCCATTGATGCAAATGATGTGGGGGCTGGGACAGTTCTATTACAGGAAGATGATGATGGCGTGGATCACCCGGTGTGCTACTATTCGAAAAAGTTTAACAAACATCAGGCAAATTATGCCACCGTGGAAAAAGAGACACTTGCTCTCCTGCTGGCGCTTCAGCATTATGAGGTGTATCTGGGAACTACTACATTTCCTATAAAAGTCTTCACTGATCACAACCCCTTAACCTTCATTCAAAAAATGAAAAATAAAAATCAGAGGTTGATGAGATGGAGTTTGTCTTTGCAGGAGTTCAACTTGGAAATTGAACATGTAAAGGGCAGGGACAATGTCGTTGCCGATGCTTTATCCAGAGTGAACTAACTTTAAAAATTCCTGTAGGTTGTTTGGAAGTTATGTTGCTTTCTTCTGAGGAATATTAGTTATTGTTGCTCACATGAGTTGATCAGCCATAGGTTGATTGGTAGTGTTTGGGTGTGAGTTTTACTTTTGTTTGTTAAAGAGGGTTTTTGCATGAAAAGAAAGTTTTCACTATGTTCAAACTTTCTTTCTTGAGGGTGGGGAGTGTTACGGATTTGTCACTTCCGTCTTTGTGGTTGTCATCCACTTGAAGCATTTTTAGTTTCATGCACTATTATTGTTACAGTTTGAGTGTGAAATGGAGATAACTGTTTTCAAAGATAAAAAAATAATGTCTCAGAAGGAAAACGAGATGGGTGAGGGGGAAAACGGGAGAAGAAGAAGCGGCAGGCGAGCAGATCGAGTGAGATCGGGAAAGGAAGGCCTATCTGCTTCGAGGTGTCGAGCGGATGCTGGTGGACATTGGTCACGAGTGAATATTGGTTTCCCCGGGAAAGGGATTCCTGTGACAGTGTCGTTATTGCTGTGGCAGATAAACTTGCGTGACGGGTTATGCTTTTGGTTCCGAAAGTGAATCATCGCTGGACAGCAAGTACGCCTCCATTACTGGCCCGTCCGCCATTTCACCTCGCACCAGCCTTTCGCCTGGTTCTCGTGTGTGTCATGGATTTCGCTTGGGAACTCGCGGTTCTTCGCGGTTCTCCGCTTGGGAGCCGCTGATCGTTCATGTCAGCGTCATTGTCTGGTGAACCGAAGGTGTGAATTCCCAGTCGCCTTTTGGGTGAACTTTTACCGGACCGATGTCGGCCCGACACCTCACCAAGCGGCTCTTCTGCAGCGTCGACTGTTAGCCATTCTGGGTTCAGGTCTCAGTACGACCTTTTCTTGTGATCGCGAGAGCCAAGGGGATCGACTTTGGCCTGGTATCGTGACACAGTGACTTTGGGGGATGTTACCGATTGCTCACGTGGGAATACCATGGGTTATTGATTCAGGAAATTGGTGGTACCATCATAGAAATTATATGGTGTTTGCTGTGCAAGTGAGGTTTTCTTGCACGTGTGTTACTTGTTATTATTGTGTGGTTTTAATACAATACTTGGTTTTTGTAACAATTGATTGGTGTGGTTTCACCATTGGTCATTGACACACATAATAGCACATCTTTCTGCCGTGACTCCTTTCGGGGCTCGGAGGTACACCATGGCTGGGGTTTGGGGAGGAGCACGTAATACTAACACTTTCTTTCGTTGATCCGACATAAAGACCAATCCTGCATCCTCGTATCTCTGAAATAATTGTTACATTTTCTGATATGACTGATACATATGGCTGTCGAGGCAGTGTCTTGGGTATTGGTCCTGCTTGGAGCGTCACTCCTACACAGGACACTCGAATGGCACATTCATCCCAGTAAGCTGGTATACATTTCACTGACCTCGGAAGGATGACAGGATGAGTCAACCCCACCTGGTTTTAATTCATCGACCGACCGGGATTTGAACTCAGGACCCAAGAATCCCAAACCAGCACCCTAACCATTAAAGCAACACCAGACATTTGATCTGACATAGTTTGTACGTAGTAGATAGACGGGAGTTCTGCCCTACTGTTTCACTTTGGTAGTGGTTAGGCAGCGTTCACCGACAGTTCACTCAGCTATAGTAGTATTTGGAAGACAGGTGAACACTGAGGGTGTGGGCATTGTGCTCATCAATGTGCTCATCGATCGGTAACTTCATTAGGTCACCAACAGGTAACGTGACATAGAAGGTAAAAGGACCCCATTGGACCTAACTTTCACCACCGGTGACCGCGGTTGCTTAACAACCCGTCGGGCTAATGGAGTTATCCTTGACCTGGTCGCTTCAGGGTCAGTAGTGGCGGCTGGTCCGAATAGGCACCTCGAGAGCCTCGCACGTGTGCCGACGCCGTAACAATATATATATAAATATATATATATATATATATATATATATATATATATATATATATATATATATATATATATATATATATATATATATTGTTATGAATTTGGTAATGCAACATCTAGAGCTAGGTAGATCTGAATAGGTAGGTATTCGGCTGTCGTGACAGGGACTCTACATGTAATAAGTTATTGATGTTCAGGCGGTTGTCGGGGTAAGATGTATGAGTGTGGATCTACCTGGAGATTCGAGTGTTAAATAGTGAGGGATTAAAGGTAACGCCCCTGTGAGTATCACCTAGTAATCAAACCTTTGTCCTTTATGGCACTGCAAACCACATAAACATTAGTTAGGTCCTTAGTGCAACATTAAATAATTCCCTTTCCCTGACATTGACTTCGTAATAAATGGGCACCACCAGGCCAAGAACACCGCCACAATACACCGCCACCGTTTACACCTCCAAGGCCTACAAACCTCGCCTGCGCACCTCAAAGGCCTACCAACCTCGCTGGCACGTGTTACACCAGGACCGCGGGGTCACGGACGGGAGATGTCAGGAGTCGCATGCCGCAGAGGGCGTGACCTGGGCGAGTTGGGAGGCTATGATTGGCTGAGGAGCGCGCCAATGTGACGTCATCGGCCACCAATATAGGCGACGGTCGGACGCCATTTCGGCGGTTCGAGTGGAGTCCAGAGTTGAGAGAGTTGAGTCGCAGAGTTCGTTGTTACAGTTCCGTACCAGAGTTCGTGGCAGTTGGCACAGGACACGGTTCGTTGCACAGCTCGTCGGAGTTGGCACAGGACACGGTTCGTTGAACATTCGTGACCACAGCTCGTTGCAGTTGGCAGTTGGCACTTGGTTTTGGTTGCTTCGTGCAGCCCTGCGGTGGACCGTTGGAGCAAAGGAGCTCGTGGTGTGTGTGGGCCGTTGGACCGACGAGGCCTGGTGGCGCTTGGAGGCGGACGCAGAGGGCCGTGGAACTTGGAGCGAGGTGTGCGATCGGGCCGAAAGGAGTGGTGTTGGACGGCAGCCACAAAGACGACGAAAGACCAGATAAGCCCGAATCCGCGTACATTTTGAACGACGTGACGTGTTCTTTTCGTAATTAATCTCCCTCGTTTTGTGTTTGATATCAGTCGTGTGGGGACGTCCCGATTTAGTTATTAGTATTACCGGCGCGTGTTTTTTTCACTGTTATTACTTTTCAATAATAAATCCTTATATTATTTTCTGTACATATTTGAACGCAGTTTCCTGGGTGTTTCATTTTAATAGATAAGGCTGTGGAGCTCGTTGCGTCTGGCCTCCCGCGCGTTTAACTTTGTGTTGAGCTTGAATCCGCCATTGAGTTTTCGCCTCGGGAGTGTAAAGTCTCGCAATCGGTCGTCCGTGTTACCCTACGGTGTTCACCAAGGGTAGTCACGCGACAAGTGGTGTCAGGAGTGGGATTTGAACCCGTCGGACTATTTTTTTTGTCCGCGGCGAGACATCGACACGGTCGGACAAATTTTTTTGTCCGCGGGGCGACATCGACACGGTCGGGCGTACATTGCGCCCGACGTTCGAACGCAAAATTTGTATAGGCGAGGCGGAGAAATTTAATAATCAATTGGGCATACGGAGCGCGATATCGCGTCTTCGTCAAATTTAAATTGTGTTTTTGGTATTAAAATAAATACGCGCGCGGGAAACAACCTTCCGAAAGGCGGATGTCGGAGGTCGACGAAATGGAGGTGCGCAGCGAGGCCTCCGTCAGCGTCGGGAGTGAGCCGGAAATGGGGGATAAGGAGGATAGCGTTGGAACTTTCCCCGCCGGTGGGACGGCCCCGATAGATCTCCAGACCATAGTAAATTTAATAAATGCTCAGAGGGCTGAGGGTGAGCGAAACCTTGCAGAAATTCGGGGAGACATGAGGGCTCAGAGTGAGCGATTGGGGAACCGGATGGATGCTCAGGGTGAGCGATTAGAGGGCCAAATGGGGGCAATGAGGGACGAAGCGAGGGCTCGGAGTGAAAAATTGGGGGCAAGGAGGGACGAAGCGAGGGCTCGGAGTGAAAAATTGGGGGTAATGAGGGACGAAGCGAGGGGTACCGGTGAGGGGTTAGACAACGGGATAAAAGAGGTGAAAAATGGGTTAGAGGGGTTAGAAAACAGTATGGAAGGAAAAATTGGGGAAATGGCACAGCAGCTGGGGGAACGAATTGATGGCATAGAAGGGAGAGTGCAAAACCAAATTACGGACAGACTGGGGAAATTTGAGGGTAAAGTAGAAACTCAAATGGGGGAGATGGAAAAAGCCATAGGGGTGGAAATTGAATTGAAACGGGAAGAATTAATGTCAAAAATAGAGGAGGGCGTGACGCAGGCTGTCCAAATGGGGGAAAAGTTGGAGGGTCAGATTGGTGCCACAAATGCTCGAATTGATAAAGCAAATGGGGACCTGGAAGGCTATCGGGGCCGGGTGGATGCCAGAATGCTACAGCAGAGTGAGGAATGGGGACTGCTCAACCGGCAGGGGGGCAAATTGGCCGAGGAGGTGAGGGGGTTGGAAACCCGCATAAAAGAGCAGGAGCAAGGGTTAATTGAGAAAGGCCTGTGGGGGCCACTAATGGATAATGAAAGGGTGAGTGATTTTATGCAGGAGCGACTGGAGATCTGGGACAATACCATCAAGAAGGAGGTTGGTCGGGTTCAAGAGAGCCTGAAGGAAGAGGTGAGTAGGTCGGTTAAACATTTTCAGGACCAGATTAAGGTGACCCAGGAGACCCTCACCACGAGCCACATTTGGACACCAGAGGCTCCGAAACGGAATACCCAGTTGGGGGGGTGTTTTGGCCCCGGACTGGATTTGGACAGAGAGGAATCGGGGAATAGAGTCTCTGGAAAAACAATCCCCCTCGTACATTTTGACGGATCAGGGAGCCTCGAGGCTTTCCTGACACAATTTGAGTGCGTGTCTCAGCTCAATGGTTGGGGAGAGCGGGAGCGCATGGGGAATCTGGTGGCGACACTGCGTGGGTCAGCCGCCGACGTGTTGAACGTAGTCCCAGAGGGAATATTGACCAGCAAGGCCATTTGTGAGGCCTTGAATAACAGGTACGGGACAGGCGCAAGGTGCGACCTGGTCAGGGCACAGCTGCTGCATCGCAGGCAAAAGCCTAATGAGACGTTGCAGGAGCTGGCCCAGGATATATACCAGTCTGTGAGGATAGCATACAGGGACCTACCAGCACAGGCGTGGGACAAGCTGGCGATAGAAAAATTTATGGCGGCTCTCCCTGATCCTGAGGTCCGGACGTTGGTGGAGTTACAGGACCCACCCACGGTGCACCGGGCAGCGGAATGCGCGGCGAGACTGACCTTTTTGAGAAGGTCGAACCGCGCATCGGAGAGGGCACCTGTGACGGTACGGCAGACCGAGGTGCGGGATCGGGAAAAGCCAGAGGATGACATCGGGCGAATGTTAAGGGGAATCAGCCGCCAGCTGACAAATTTGATGGGGGGACAAATTGCAGGGAGCGAGTCACGACAGGGTGGTCCAGGTTGGCCATCAGGACGGCCTGATTTTTATCGGGCTGGGCCGGGAGAAAGGGGGGCTCCACCTGGCTACCAGAGGGGTCCGTTCTTGGGGACTTGTTTTAGATGTGGGAGAAGAGGGCACAGTCAGAGGAATTGTCGGCAACCATATGGGCCCCCACCTCCTGACAGGCTTCGCAGTCCAGAAAGGAGGGGGCCCCCAGTAGGTCCACAGATGCCAGACAGAGGACCACCACCTCCGCCTGGGCCAATAGAGGTAGAGTGTGCGGGAAACTAGAACGCGCCGAGCATATGGGCCATGCTCGGCTGGCATGTGTATGGCAAAGCATCCTTCTTTGGTGAGGTGAGTGAAATGTGACAAATGGTTGGCATGGGTAATCTGTGGGTTAGATGGAAATTTAAGGGTGGATTTTGAAATGCCATGGTGGACACTGTACAGTGACGCCATTATTGATCCAGGTGTGTAGACCAAAGTGTTGGAGGCTGTGATGAAATTAATAGGGTAGCAAGACACAGCTTTCAACTGGTTGCGGGGGCAACTGTGCTGATATTTGGGACGCGGGATGATGGGGATGTAGTTGTGTAGCCTGAGGGTCAACGTGGTGCTGTGCGTGTCCGAGGTGTGTGGACCATGTCTTCTGGGTGGGTCTCCTGGTGGAGCATGGCTGTTGACTGGACCTTGGTGTGGTCAAGTGTGGGTGAGCACTGGGGGGGCTGCAGTTTTGTAGTCGGACTGGGGGATGATGGGGAGGTGCAGGGGACGTGGCTGTAGGGATGCCACGCACTGCGACCGTGCCCCCCAGGGCCGAGGTTGTGTGTGCGGTAGTGTGTGTTGTGGCAGCAAGTGCTCACCACATTGGCCAGCTGGGGCTGCTGCAGCTGTGTTCCTCGCAGGGGGGCCGAAGGATGGATGGTGGGTCGCACCCTTATGGACACTCATGGGCCATGTTGGCGTTTTGACTGCTCACCTTGTCCCGGTGACCCTTGCACGGTAGAGGTGCAGAGCTGTCGTGGCCACAGGTAGTTGTGTAGTGATGATCACCGTTGGATGCGGATCCACATACCTGCCAGTGTAGTGGGGACAAAAGAGAAATCTGGAAGGATTTGGTAGGCCCAATGTGAAATTTTGGGAATTGTGTGGTGGATGGCACTCTTGAACCTGACCAACCTGCAACTACCTGCACTTGAGGTGAGTGTTTTGAGGAGTACTGTCCCAGGCTTCAGGATTTGCTTTGGGAAATTGGGGACATGTAATTTGGAGTAGGGAGGCGGGTGAGAGTGATGACATGGCCGGTGAGGGGATGGAATGGGAGCCACAGTGTCTTGTGGGTGGCGTATGTTTTTGTATTGTGGTTAGGTGTTTTGATGTGGTCGTGAGAGTGGAACCTGGAGAGTGTGTGATGATTATTGGAGATAATGAGGGATGATAATTGTGCTTTTGGAAATGTACTTTTGGGAAGATGTGATGGTTTAAATGTGAACTGGGGGGATTTCACATGTAGCAGGCCATGGCAAGCCTTGTAACACCTTTTACACCATCTATGAATTGTACTGAATTGTGCTGAGTTGTGTGGAGAATTGAATGGCAGCGGGGGAGGAAGTGTGTTTTGGGGACCATGGGTGGGGAAGGTGTGTGTGTCCGCAGGTACAGAGCAAGCTCTGAGGAGCGATGCCTGCGGGCCCCCCTCTGCGGCAATTACCCCTGGCAGCCGGTGGTAACTGGAAATTGGAGCTCGTCGGTGGAGGGTCTGGTTGGGCGCCGCGGGGTGAGGAAGTCCCCCGGTGACCCGTGTTGCTGCGTGAAAGCAGGAGGCAAAGGAGCCTGGTGTGTGTGGAGACCCTCACCGGCGAGGTAACGGCGGAAAGGGGCTGTTGGGCTGTCACGGGGCCAAGAGGTAAAGGGGGGGGGGGGGCAATGAATTTGTAAGTCGGTTGACTTGTTTTTGGGACTGCGGGCACCACAGCCTGATGCGCCCCCACCATCTTTTTGTGCGGTACCTCCCCGCTGCCTAGTTGAGGAATGCACACACACGTGAATGACATCAATGCCATGGTCCTGCAGGGGGTGTATTGGGAATAAGTGCTTTGTTGATTTTTGCAATGCCTTGATGACCTATGGAATGAGAATGAGTGGTTAAGGGGTCTGTGTAGCATGAATGTGGGCGAAATCCACCGAGCCGTGTCACTCACCTGTAACATCTGGACAGGGCCCGAGGAAATTTAGGGGGATGCATTGGGGATGGCCCCGCAGGTAAGGTTGAGTCTTGTGGCATCCACCGGGGGACGCGGTCTGTAGACCGGGGTATGTACAAAGGTTAGAGTTTTGAGTTTTGGAAAGATGGTTAAGTTTTGTGGTTAAGTTAGTGTTGTGTGTTGTTGTTTCCTCCCTCCACAGGAACAACGAAGAAGATGTACATACTTGCATGATGGTTAAGGGGTTCAGCATGTTAAGGAAGTGTAGGTAGGTAGTCCGACTCACTTCCCACAGCCCTTCCTGATTTATTTCATAGGTTAATTAAGTGTGTGACAGTAAGTGTTAAGGCTGGAATGGTAGCCCTGCGGTGAACCTTGCAGGAGCTACGGTTCCAGGGGGGGGGGCTGTGTTATGAATTTGGTAATGCAACATCTAGAGCTAGGTAGATCTGAATAGGTAGGTATTCGGCTGTCGTGACAGGGACTCTACATGTAATAAGTTATTGATGTTCAGGCGGTTGTCGGGGTAAGATGTATGAGTGTGGATCTACCTGGAGATTCGAGTGTTAAATAGTGAGGGATTAAAGGTAACGCCCCTGTGAGTATCACCTAGTAATCAAACCTTTGTCCTTTATGGCACTGCAAACCACATAAACATTAGTTAGGTCCTTAGTGCAACATTAAATAATTCCCTTTCCCTGACATTGACTTCGTAATAAATGGGCACCACCAGGCCAAGAACACCGCCACAATACACCGCCACCGTTTACACCTCCAAGGCCTACAAACCTCGCCTGCGCACCTCAAAGGCCTACCAACCTCGCTGGCACGTGTTACACCAGGACCGCGGGGTCACGGACGGGAGATGTCAGGAGTCGCATGCCGCAGAGGGCGTGACCTGGGCGAGTTGGGAGGCTATGATTGGCTGAGGAGCGCGCCAATGTGACGTCATCGGCCACCAATATAGGCGACGGTCGGACGCCATTTCGGCGGTTCGAGTGGAGTCCAGAGTTGAGAGAGTTGAGTCGCAGAGTTCGTTGTTACAGTTCCGTACCAGAGTTCGTGGCAGTTGGCACAGGACACGGTTCGTTGCACAGCTCGTCGGAGTTGGCACAGGACACGGTTCGTTGAACATTCGTGACCACAGCTCGTTGCAGTTGGCAGTTGGCACTTGGTTTTGGTTGCTTCGTGCAGCCCTGCGGTGGACCGTTGGAGCAAAGGAGCTCGTGGTGTGTGTGGGCCGTTGGACCGACGAGGCCTGGTGGCGCTTGGAGGCGGACGCAGAGGGCCGTGGAACTTGGAGCGAGGTGTGCGATCGGGCCGAAAGGAGTGGTGTTGGACGGCAGCCACAAAGACGACGAAAGACCAGATAAGCCCGAATCCGCGTACATTTTGAACGACGTGACGTGTTCTTTTCGTAATTAATCTCCCTCGTTTTGTGTTTGATATCAGTCGTGTGGGGACGTCCCGATTTAGTTATTAGTATTACCGGCGCGTGTTTTTTTCACTGTTATTACTTTTCAATAATAAATCCTTATATTATTTTCTGTACATATTTGAACGCAGTTTCCTGGGTGTTTCATTTTAATAGATAAGGCTGTGGAGCTCGTTGCGTCTGGCCTCCCGCGCGTTTAACTTTGTGTTGAGCTTGAATCCGCCATTGAGTTTTCGCCTCGGGAGTGTAAAGTCTCGCAATCGGTCGTCCGTGTTACCCTACGGTGTTCACCAAGGGTAGTCACGCGACAATATATATATATATATATATATATATATATATACTAGCGGGGTCACCCGTGGGAATCCCACGGGCATGGATGTGTGTGACATTTCGACATATTGAGTTATATGCTGCACATTCATTTTTACAAAATGGTTACTGGCAAGTCATCAGATCCAGAAATGGTGTGAATTTAGTTATTTCACATAATATGTGACCCCTCACTCCTCTCCACCTGACACTCTCCTGTCTCCACCTGACACTCTCCTGTCTCCACCTGACACTCTCCTCTCTCCACCTAGCACTCCTCTCCTCTCCAAACCCTCACATCCCTCTCCTTTCCAATCCCTCACCTCTCCAATCCCTCACACTCCTCTCCTCTGCAATCCTTCACACGCCTCTCCAATCGCGCCTCACACTCCTCTCCAATCGCGCCTCACACTCCTCTCCAATCGCGCCTCACACTCCTCTCCAATCGTGCCTCACACTCCTCTCCAATCGTGCCTCACACTCCCCTCCAATCACTCCTCTCCAATCGTGCCTCACACTCCTCTCCAATCGCGCCTCACACTCCTCTCCAATCGCGCCTCACTCGCCTCTCCAATCGGCTTTCCCCGTCTCGTTTCTCTCCTTTTTCTCCCGTCTCGTTCTTTTTCTTGCTCCAAATCGGCCCGTCGGAATCGGAAATCGGCCCGTCTCGCCCGTCGGCCCGTCGGAATCGGAAATCGGCCCGTCTTGCTTTTGTGCTTGTGCGTAAATAAATTGTGTTCATGACACCATTTCTGGTGTTGGGCTAGCGGCTAGGGTGCCGGCTTAGGATCCTGGGTTCGAATCTCGGTCGATCGCCGAATTAATGCCAGGGGGGTTGACTCAGCCTGTCATCCTTCCGAGGTCGGCTAATTGAGTACCAGTTCACTGGTAATTCCCTGTTTGTCGTTGAAGGCGGCAAAAAGGGTTGGCGTCAGGAAGGGCATCCGGCCGTAAAACATTGCTTCAAAAAGGGGACAAAAAAACAACAACTACCACGGTCCCCGAAAAGGCCAACCCCCGCTTTGCGGGGAAAAATGGCCTCTAAACGGTGGTTTTTACACCATTTCTGGATCTGATGACTTGCCAGTAACCATTTTGTAAAAATGAATGTGCAGCATCTAACTCAATATGTCGAAATGTCACACACATCCATGCCCGTGGGATTCCCACGGGTGACCCCGCAAGTTTGCATTGACGTTCGTCGATGGACTCGTTCGCCCGTCTCATTCGTTTTCTTGCTGCATCCTGTTCAAGTCTGCGTTCTTCATCGATCGTCTCATTCATTTTGGAAATAGAAGTTTCCACGCAGCGCATGAATTGTCACGATCCTCAAGAGGAATTTGTCTCGTAATCATCAAATGATAAATGGCAAGTAAATTATATTATGGAAAATTAAAGATTTCAAATAAACCTATTTAAAGTGTATTCGCACATAACTAATTTTAAAAAACGAAGAAATATCTCTCGGTAATTTCCTGAAACATATTTTACTTCCGGCTAATAATGTTGAATTAAATAAAAACGAAGAAATATATGTCGGCATCATTGTTGACGTTTTTGTGACGACTGTCATCAAACGAAAAAGTAATATATCATAACGGAAAAGCAAAAGCGAATTTTTAATATATATCGACACGTTGCCGTCGGTGTCATGTTGGGCGGTGTATGATACACCATGACGCGATTTTTAAAAATATATCTCTGCATTTTCCCGCGTGTGTGGAATGTTCTCAATTATTGCTGACACCGAGTCCAAAACCATCGATAAAAATGAAATCATATGGTGAGTTAGATTGGAGATAAAGGCGTGAGAGAGACTCAATGGCCTTGAAGTTGAAGTTACAGGCGTTTGAGAATTCATTTCGTTCTATAAACGGCAACTTTCATTGGATTTCCTTCCCGTTTTTTTTCAACCGAGTCGAAAACTATGTTAGCGACTGTGAAAAATGAAATGATATATCGAATTTTTAATATGTATCGACACGTTGCCGTCGGTGTCATGTTAGGCGGTGTATGATACACCATGACGCGATTTTAAAAAATATATCTGCATTTTCCCGCGTGTGTGGAATGTTCTCAATTATTGCTGACACCGACTCTAAAACCATCGATAAAAATGAAATCATATGGTGAGTTAGATTGGAGATAAAGGCGTGAGAGAGACTCAATGGCCTTGAAGTTACAGGCATTTGAGAATTCATTTCGTTCTATAAACGGCAACTTTCATCGGATTTTCTTCTCGTTTTTTTTCAACCGAGTCTAAAACTATGTTAGCGACTGTGAAAAATGAAATGATATATCGAATTTAAAATAGATATCGACACATTGCCGTCGGTGTCATGTTGGGCGGTGTATGATACACCATGACGCGATTTTAAAAAATATATCTCTGCATTTTCCCGCGTGTGTGGAATGTTTGTGGAAAATTAAAGATTTCAAATAAACCTATTTAAAGTGTATGCGCACATAACTAATAAAAAAAACGAAGAAATATCTCTCGGTAATTTCCTGAAACATATTTTACTTCCGGCTAATATGTTGAATGAAATAAAAACGAAGAAATATATGTCGGCATCATTGTTGACGTTTTTGTGACGACTATCATCAAACGAAATAGTAATATATCATAACGGAAAAGCAAAAGCGAATTTTTAATATATATCGACACATTGCCGGCGGTGTCATGTTGGGCGGTGTATGATACACCATGACGCGATTTTAAAAAATATATCTCTGCATTTTCCCGCGTGTGTGGATTGTTCTCAATTATTGCTGACACCGAGTCTAAAAGTAAAACCATCGATAAAAATGAAATCATATGGTGAGTTAGATTGGAGATAAAGGCGTGAGAGAGACTCAATGGCCTTGAAGTTACAGGCCTTTGAGAATTCATTTCGTTCTATAAACGGCAACTTTCATCGGATTTTCTTCCCGTTTTTTTTCAACCGAGTCTAAAACTATGTTAGCGACTGTGAAAAATGAAATGATTTATCGAATTTGATTTGAAATAAAACTGGGGGAGAGCAAGACACCACGGGCCTACAAAACAGGACTCAAAGCTATGCGAGTTAATAAAATGGTGGATATTTGTTTATAGCCACTCCCAGAATGGGTGGAGCTATGGGTGGAGCTACTCTGCAAACCGAGTAAGCCACACCCCGGACAGACACCCAACAGATAGACAGACAGACAGACAGAATCATCTACGGCTATTATAATATAGACTAGCGGGGTCACCCGTGGGAATCCCACGGGCATGGATGTGTGTGACATTTCGACATATTGAGTTATATGCTGCACATTCATTTTTACAAAATGGTTACTGGCAAGTCATCAGATCCAGAAATGGTGTGAATTTAGTTATTTCACATAATATGTGACCCCTCACTCCTCTCCACCTGACACTCTCCTGTCTCCACCTGACACTCTCCTGTCTCCACCTGACACTCTCCTCTCTCCACCTAGCACTCCTCTCCTCTCCAAACCCTCACATCCCTCTCCTTTCCAATCCCTCACCTCTCCAATCCCTCACACTCCTCTCCTCTGCAATCCTTCACACGCCTCTCCAATCGCGCCTCACACTCCTCTCCAATCGCGCCTCACACTCCTCTCCAATCGCGCCTCACACTCCTCTCCAATCGTGCCTCACACTCCTCTCCAATCGTGCCTCACACTCCCCTCCAATCACTCCTCTCCAATCGTGCCTCACACTCCTCTCCAATCGCGCCTCACACTCCTCTCCAATCGCGCCTCACTCGCCTCTCCAATCGGCTTTCCCCGTCTCGTTTCTCTCCTTTTTCTCCCGTCTCGTTCTTTTTCTTGCTCCAAATCGGCCCGTCGGAATCGGAAATCGGCCCGTCTCGCCCGTCGGCCCGTCGGAATCGGAAATCGGCCCGTCTTGCTTTTGTGCTTGTGCGTAAATAAATTGTGTTCATGACACCATTTCTGGTGTTGGGCTAGCGGCTAGGGTGCCGGCTTAGGATCCTGGGTTCGAATCTCGGTCGATCGCCGAATTAATGCCAGGGGGGTTGACTCAGCCTGTCATCCTTCCGAGGTCGGCTAATTGAGTACCAGTTCACTGGTAATTCCCTGTTTGTCGTTGAAGGCGGCAAAAAGGGTTGGCGTCAGGAAGGGCATCCGGCCGTAAAACATTGCTTCAAAAAGGGGACAAAAAAACAACAACTACCACGGTCCCCGAAAAGGCCAACCCCCGCTTTGCGGGGAAAAATGGCCTCTAAACGGTGGTTTTTACACCATTTCTGGATCTGATGACTTGCCAGTAACCATTTTGTAAAAATGAATGTGCAGCATCTAACTCAATATGTCGAAATGTCACACACATCCATGCCCGTGGGATTCCCACGGGTGACCCCGCAAGTTTGCATTGACGTTCGTCGATGGACTCGTTCGCCCGTCTCATTCGTTTTCTTGCTGCATCCTGTTCAAGTCTGCGTTCTTCATCGATCGTCTCATTCATTTTGGAAATAGAAGTTTCCACGCAGCGCATGAATTGTCACGATCCTCAAGAGGAATTTGTCTCGTAATCCTCAAATGATAAATGGCAAGTAAATTATATTATGGAAAATTAAAGATTTCAAATAAACCTATTTAAAGTGTATTCGCACATAACTAATTTTAAAAAACGAAGAAATATCTCTCGGTAATTTCCTGAAACATATTTTACTTCCGGCTAATAATGTTGAATTAAATAAAAACGAAGAAATATATGTCGGCATCATTGTTGACGTTTTTGTGACGACTGTCATCAAACGAAAAAGTAATATATCATAACGGAAAAGCAAAAGCGAATTTTTAATATATATCGACACGTTGCCGTCGGTGTCATGTTGGGCGGTGTATGATACACCATGACGCGATTTTTAAAAATATATCTCTGCATTTTCCCGCGTGTGTGGAATGTTCTCAATTATTGCTGACACCGAGTCCAAAACCATCGATAAAAATGAAATCATATGGTGAGTTAGATTGGAGATAAAGGCGTGAGAGAGACTCAATGGCCTTGAAGTTGAAGTTACAGGCGTTTGAGAATTCATTTCGTTCTATAAACGGCAACTTTCATTGGATTTCCTTCCCGTTTTTTTTCAACCGAGTCGAAAACTATGTTAGCGACTGTGAAAAATGAAATGATATATCGAATTTTTAATATGTATCGACACGTTGCCGTCGGTGTCATGTTAGGCGGTGTATGATACACCATGACGCGATTTTAAAAAATATATCTGCATTTTCCCGCGTGTGTGGAATGTTCTCAATTATTGCTGACACCGACTCTAAAACCATCGATAAAAATGAAATCATATGGTGAGTTAGATTGGAGATAAAGGCGTGAGAGAGACTCAATGGCCTTGAAGTTACAGGCATTTGAGAATTCATTTCGTTCTATAAACGGCAACTTTCATCGGATTTTCTTCTCGTTTTTTTTCAACCGAGTCTAAAACTATGTTAGCGACTGTGAAAAATGAAATGATATATCGAATTTAAAATAGATATCGACACATTGCCGTCGGTGTCATGTTGGGCGGTGTATGATACACCATGACGCGATTTTAAAAAATATATCTCTGCATTTTCCCGCGTGTGTGGAATGTTTGTGGAAAATTAAAGATTTCAAATAAACCTATTTAAAGTGTATGCGCACATAACTAATAAAAAAAACGAAGAAATATCTCTCGGTAATTTCCTGAAACATATTTTACTTCCGGCTAATATGTTGAATGAAATAAAAACGAAGAAATATATGTCGGCATCATTGTTGACGTTTTTGTGACGACTATCATCAAACGAAATAGTAATATATCATAACGGAAAAGCAAAAGCGAATTTTTAATATATATCGACACATTGCCGGCGGTGTCATGTTGGGCGGTGTATGATACACCATGACGCGATTTTAAAAAATATATCTCTGCATTTTCCCGCGTGTGTGGATTGTTCTCAATTATTGCTGACACCGAGTCTAAAAGTAAAACCATCGATAAAAATGAAATCATATGGTGAGTTAGATTGGAGATAAAGGCGTGAGAGAGACTCAATGGCCTTGAAGTTACAGGCATTTGAGAATTCATTTCGTTCTATAAACGGCAACTTTCATCGGATTTTCTTCCCGTTTTTTTTCAACCGAGTCTAAAACTATGTTAGCGACTGTGAAAAATGAAATGATTTATCGAATTTGATTTGAAATAAAACTGGGGGAGAGCAAGACACCACGGGCCTACAAAACAGGACTCAAAGCTATGCGAGTTAATAAAATGGTGGATATTTGTTTATAGCCACTCCCAGAATGGGTGGAGCTATGGGTGGAGCTACTCTGCAAACCGAGTAAGCCACACCCCGGACAGACACCCAACAGATAGACAGACAGACAGACAGAATCATCTACGGCTATTATAATATAGATATATATATATATATATATATATATATATATATATATATATATATATATATATATATATATATATATATATATATTGTGCAGCGTCTGTCCAGTCCTGTGTTGTCCTGTGTTGTGTTGTGTTGTCTTGTGTTGTCTTGTCACTGAACTACTTTCTCAAACTTTTGTGAAATCGTTCCAAACGTCTGGTATGCACATATCTCTCCCGTCGGTATGTCCTAAGGGTATTATTTTTGAAAAATTTTCCAATTCTTTTTTTTTTTGAATTTTTTTGGGAAAGATTTTTTTTCCAACTTAAGTTTTCAAATTCAATTGTTTATAAAATGTGATATCACGTATATTACAAATACATTTGTGCTTTAATTGTTTGAATTATGATTGGTTTAAACCATGACAAAACGGCAACTCAGGTACAGTCATTTATCTATATATCTACACACCTGGGCAGTGTCTGTGTTGTCACTTAACGACTCCCTCAAACTTTTGTTTCCGTGGTTGTGAAGTGTTTTTAATAACGTTGTGGTGGTTTTGAATCACGTGGTGGTGAGGTATTTTGAATTATGTGGTGGTGAGGTGTTTTTAAATCACATGGTGGTGAGGTGTTTTGAATTACGTGGTGGTGAGGTATTTATAATTATGTGGTGGTGAGGTGTTTTTAATTATGTGGTTGTGAGGTGTTCTTAATTAGTTGGTGATGAGGTGTTTTGAATTACATGGTGGTGAGGTGTTTTGAATTACTTGGTGGTGAGGTGTTTTTAATTTCGTGGCTGTGAGGTGTTTTTATTACATGTTTTATGGCTGTGAGGTGTTTTTAATTTCGTGGCTGTGAGGTGTTTTTATGACGTATTTTATGGCTGTGAGGTGTTTTTTTTAACGTGTTTTATGGCTGTGAGGTGTTTTTAATTTTGTGGTGGTGAGGTGTTTTTATTACGTGTTTTATGGCTGTGAGGTGTTTTAAATTACGTGGTGGTGAGGTGTTTATATACGGTGTTTTATGGCTGTGAGGTGTTTTATTTCGTGTTTTATGGCTGAGGTGTTTTTATTTCGTGTTTTTTTGGCTGTGAGGTGTTTTAAATTACGTGGTGGTGAGGTGTAATCATTCCAAACTTCCAGTCTGCACCTACCTCTCCCCTTTGTATGTGCTGAGGGGTTCTTTCTTGAAAAAAAAAAAACATGCAACCTGAATCTTCAACCTAAATGGCCGATAAAAATGTAATATCACAAACACAACAAATGCCTTTGTGCAAAATAATTGTTTGTATTATGATTGGTGTAAATCATGACAACACAGCAACTCAGGTGCAGTCATTATTCTCAGCTAAAATAAGCCCGTTCCCCAGTAACGACGCTTGGATGAGGTGAGCGCAGCGAGCCGAGCCAAGCTAGTGTATATATATATATATATATATATATATATATATATATATATATATATATATATATATATATATATATATATATATATACACATCTCTGTGCAGCATCTGTCCTGTCCTGTGTTGTCGTGTGTTGTGTTGTCTTGTGTTGTTTGTCTTGTCACTGAACTACTTTCTCAAACTTTTGTGAAATCGTACCAAACTTCTGGTATGCACATATCTCTCCCGTCGGTATGTCCTAAGGATATATTTTTTGAAAAATTTCCCAATATATATATTTTTTTGGGGGGGGATTTTTTTTGGGAAAAAAACTTTTTTTCAACTTCAATTGTTTATAAAATGTGATATCACGTATATTACAAATACATTTGTGCAAAATAATTGATTGAATTATGATTGGTTTAAACCATGACAAAACAGCAACTCGGGTACAGTCATTTATCTATAGTATATCTACACTTCTGGGCAGTGTCTGTGTTGTCACTCAACGACTCCCTCAAACTTTTGTTTCCGTAGTTGTGAAGTGTTTTTAATGACGTTGTGGTGGTTTTGAATCACGTGGTGGTGAGGTATTTTGAATTATGTGGTGATGAGGTGTTTTTAAATGACGTGGTGGTGAGGTGTTTTTAAATGACGTGGTGGTGAGGTGTTTTTAAATCACATGGCGTCAAAAGCACCTGCCGCGAGGTGTTTTGATTTACGTGGTGGTGAGGTATTTATATTTACGTGGTGGTGAGGTGTTTTGAATTACTTGGTGGTGAGGTGTTTTTAAATGACGTGGTGGTGAGGTGTTTTTTTTTACGTGTTTTATGGCTGTGAGGTGTTTTTAATTTTGTGGTGGTGAGTTCTTTTTATTACGTGTTTTATGGCTGTGAGGTGTTTTTAATTTTGTGGTGGTGAGTTCTTTTTATTACATGTTTTATGGCTGTGAGGTGTTTTTATTACGTGTTTTATGGCTGTGAGGTGTTTTTAGTTCGTGTTTTATGGCTGTGAGGTGTTTTTATTACGTGTTTTATGGCTGTGAGGTGTTTTTATTACGTGTTTTATGGCTGTGAGGTGTTTTTATTACGTGTTTTATGGCTTTGAGGTGTTTTTATTACGTGTTTTATGGCTGTGAGGTGTTTTTATTACGTGTTTTAGGGCTGTGAGGTGTTTTTATTACGTGTTTTATGGCTGTGAGGTGTTTTTATTACGTGTTTTATAGCTGTGAGGTGTTTTTATTACGTGTTTTATGGCTGTGAGGTGTTTTTATTACGTGTTTTATGGCTGTGAGGTGTTTTTATTACGTGTTTTATGGCTGTGAGGTGTTTTTATTACGTGTTTTATGGCTGTGAGGTGTTTTTATTACGTGTTTTATGGCTGTGAGGTGTTTTTATTACGTGTTTTATGGCTGTGAGGTGTTGTTATTACGTGTTTTATGGCTGTGAGGTGTTTTTATTACGTGTTTTATGGCTGTGAGGTGTTTTTATTACGTGTTTTATGGCTGTGAGGTGTTTTTCATTTCGTGGTGGGTGAGGTGTTTTATGACGTGTTTTATGGCTGTGAGGTGTTTTTATTACGTGTTTTATGGCCGTGAGGTGTTTTTAATTTTGTAGTGGTGTGTTTTGATGACGTGTTTTATGGCTGTGAGGTGTTTTTATTACGTGTTTTATGGCTGTGAGGTGTTTTTAATTTCGTGGTGGTGAGGTATTTTTATTACGTGTTTTATGGCTGTGAGGTGTTTTTATTACGTGTTTTATGGCTGTGAGGTGTTTTTATTACGTGGTTTATGGCTGTGAGGTGTTTTTATTACGAGTTTGATGGCTGTGAGGTGTTTTTATTACGTGTTTTATGGCTGTGAGGTGTTTTTATTACGAGTTTGATGGGTGTGAGGTGTTTTTATTACGTGCTTTATGGCTGTGAGGTATTTTTATTACGTGTTTTATGGCTGTGAGGTGTTTTATTACGTGTTTTATGGCTGTGAGGTGTTTTCAATTACTTAGTGGTGAGGTGTTTTGAATTACTTGGTGGTGAGGTGTTTTGAATTACGTGGTGGTGAGGTGT